>NC_087200.1:96253985-96256485 GCF_015104395.2 Macrobrachium nipponense | reverse complement strand
GGCTTCTCTGATATAAGCTATGACTAACTTCTTCTTTACCGGCAAGCTTAACAAAGCTTAAAGATTGCATTCACTACCGAACCGCACGTGTACCCTACGTACGTAACATTGGCTTCACTCCAAACCTAACACTGAAATACGTATTGCATTTGCTACTGAAACGCGCGCCTCAAGTGTGAGCATGGTTTTAGAATATGTCTACGCTTGAAAAAAAAATCAAGCAAGGGTGCTTGATTAAATCTTTTTTTCGCTCATCACTTTCATGCAGAGGAGAGGATAGACGAAACTTACGGTTTATTTTGGAGTTGGAAATGATGGAAACATTTTGAGGAAGGAAAACGCGAGATGCCATGTAAACACTTTTCCATTATTTCAGATTAACAATAGCAAAAAGTTTTAATAGATAGCTAGTAGTAACATGTTTAAGAATGACCTCAAAGATACAATCATAAAGACTAAAATACAAATTAATTACCTTATAGATATTTCCTTTGTATATGTTATGTTTTAATGTGTTTTGTGAAGTAAGTTTTTTTACCAAAGGTTGAGTGCAGTCAGTTGCTGCCTTGTATAATCCTTTAATTGTCTTGTCCCTGTATCTGAACAGTTGGAGTTAACCAATTTGTAAACCTCTTAAAATGTACCCATGTTTATGTTCGTTTGGGAAGGTTACTAATTCTCCAGGTGTGTTAGATTTTAGGTACTTATCTCCTTATAATCCCTATGTCACTTAAACGACCGCTCCTTAGTCTTCTCAGTTTCTTATGTATGTCAGTCAGTCTGCTAAGTTAAGGACGCCGAGTCGAAAGACCCTGCAGCTACTCATGTGTTTCACTTCCCTTCGTGGCTTATACCTTTATATATATATATATATATATATATATATATATATATATATATATATATATATATATATATATAATATATATATATATATATATATATATATATATATATATAATTATATATATATATATATATATATATATATATATATATATATATATATATATATATATATATATATATATATATATATATATATATATCTATATATATATATATATATATATATATATATATATATATATATATATATATATATATATATATGTATGTATATATATATATATATATATGTATGTATATATATATATATATATATATATATATATATATATATGTATATATGATATGTATATATGTTTATGTATGTATATGTATATATGTATGTATATATGTACAGTAGAGCCTCGGTTCTCGACGATAATTCGTTCCAGAAGGAGCGTCGAAATTCGATTATTTCGAGAACTGAATCAAGTTTTCCCATAAGAAATAACTGAAAATGGATTAATCCGTTCTTGACCATCAGTTATTACCCTAACCTTGCCTTTTTATACAATACATTACATGTAAATTACAACTAAATAAGTTAAAAGTTAAATAAATATCAAGTTAAACGTATATTTATAATTTTAAATGTATAATATACTATAGAAACTACCCTGCGTCCATCCGATTGTTGACCAAGCGCCATAGGCTACCTAGGTAAATAGTAAGTAGAACGTAGTGTAGTGGGTAGGTATAAAACGTGTTGCTAACATAATAAAAACATTGAAAAGCAAAAGTCTAATATTACAGTAAAATTAATAAACTATTAAAATTAAACCCAATTTATGTTTATCAAAAACTTGCAAAAATTTGCCTACAGTAAGGATGTAAACAAACCATAGCGCAGCCCTGGTGGTTAATATCGGGACTATGGTAGTAAAGAAACCATATCGTCGCTATAAGCCTAGAAACGTTTACATTCGATATTAATTTATGGTAAATCTTTTACGGAGTCGACTGCAATACTGTATACAAAATTGCTTGAAAATTATCTTTCAGTAAATGTAATGTTATGATACTAACGATTTTGTTTCATAAATGTCCTTATAAAAAAGGTGCATCTTTTACGGCAAATTGTCCAATATCAGGGCTGGTTTCAAGCTTATTGGAATTTGACAATTATTATGGTACTGCATGGTACATATATACGTACGTATAAGTAAAAGAATCTTCTTAATGTCTTTAATTACTATACCATTACGTACCAGCATCTCTTGAGTTTAATAACAAGCTAACCTCTTTTTTTTTTTACGAGGACGCTTATAAACCAAGCATACAGATTGCGTTCGTTACCGCGCACGCGTTGCATATGTAAACTGTGTCACTACCAGACCTTATACGTAAACATTGACGTCTTTTTACAGTAGACATAAAAGAATCGTCTTAATTTCTATAATTATTCTATACCATAGCGGCTCTTCTTGATTAAGCTAAGGCTAACCTCCTCTTTACCAGCAAGCTTAACAAAGATTAAGATTGCGTTCGCTACCGAACGGCACACGTTACATATGTGACAGTGGTTTCACTACCAAATCTCACACGTAAACAATGACGTATTTTTACAGTAGACATAAAAGAATCTACTTAATTTCTATAATTAATGTATACC
>NC_087200.1:96241485-96248985 GCF_015104395.2 Macrobrachium nipponense | reverse complement strand
TGCTTTCTATGGAGACAAAGATGGAGACAATAAAAAAGTATGAAGCTGGCTTGCGGTTGAGTGTGATCGCTAAGGAATACGACCGAAATCCGTCGACGATAGGCACCATCCTTAAACGGAAGGAAGCCATCAAAGCAGCTACACCTTCCAAGGGCGTCACTATTTTGTCCAACAAGAGGAGCCATGTGCATAATGAAATGGAAAGGCTGCTTCTTGTATGTATCGAGGACAAATATGAGCCTACATGCGTTTTGTGACTTCATGAGGACGGAAAGGTAGTACAATTGCAAGATACCTAGTTTTAAATATTTACAAAAGACTATAGTGAAACATAAAATAAGACAAATAAATAAATATGTTAACAACAGAAATTATATCAAAAGTTGAAAGAAAGTTATTATATACACATTTTACATAAATATATATTAATTACATATATGTTTAATTAACTAAATGTCAGTGTGCGCTCCTGTCCTCGTGTGGTGGTCTTGTTCCACGCGGTTGAAGGGCTGCCTCCTACACGAGGGCAAAGATCGGTCTGCCTCGCGTTGGATGTTAAGGTTGGGGCGTTGCATCAGGATGCTGACTGCTTATGATATCAATAAACGATTGTAGTTGCCTTCCTTGTGTATTATTTTGGTGTTTGTGAGAAGTTCTTGTAAGGATGGTTTTTTATTGTGGGTATCCACAAAGTGCTGGTGAATAGCGCCTTGGTTTCTGTGGGCCTGCATGCGACGTTTGAGTGTAGTGGTTGTGTGTCCGATATAGCATTTTTGGGGGGACTGACATTGCTCGTCAGCACAGACAAACTTGTATACTATATCAGATTCAACCTCTTTCTCCGTCGATGGAGCCGTACTATTTTTCATTACCAGTGAGGCCGTAAGAACACCCAAAACCCAGAATCTATGGGAGATATATTGATGATATCTTTATCACAACAAAGGGCAAAAATGACATAGATGAATTAGTAAATAAACTCCGAGCAAATTCTACATTAAATTTTATGGTAGAGAAAAGTGATGAGAAAATGCTCCCCTTTCTTGGACGTACTTGTGACCCAGAAAAACAACAAATACAATACCACCGTATACACTAAAAAGACAGATGGTGGGAGATGCTTAAATGCTAGAGGAGAATGCCCTGATGAATATAAATGATCTGTGGTAAATGCATACATAAAACGTGCCATAACACACTGTTCGACGTGGAAAGCGACGAACGAAGAAATCAAGAGAGTTCAACAGCTGCTCACAAATAACGGCTACCCCAGATGACATGATCCAGCAAGTTGTCAAAAAGAGATTAGAGGCTTTCCATAACCCGACCCCGAGGGACAACACACAAGACAAAGACAAAGAAATAGTGATATACCATCAGATATCATACAACAAACACCACGAAGACGAAAGGAAAGCCATCCTTGGTATACTGCGAAGAGGAACCACCCCCCTAGCACCATATAACAAAATAACAGCAAGAATTTACTGCAAGCCAAACCTTATGGCCTCACTGGTAATGAAAAATAGTACGGCTCCATCGACGTAGAAAGAGGTTGAATCTGATATAGTATACAAGTTTGTCTGTGCTGACGAGCAATGTCAGTCCCCCAAAAAATGCTATATCGGACACACAACCACTACACTCAAACGTCGCATGCAGGCCCACAGAAACCAAGGCGCTATTCACCAGCACTTTGTGGATACCCACAATAAAAAACCATCCTTACAAGAACTTCTCACAAACACCAAAATAATACACAAGGAAGGCAACTACAATCGTTTATTGATATCATAAGCAGTCAGCATCCTGATGCAACGCCCAAACCTTAACATCCAACGCGAGGCAGACCGATCTTTGCCCTCGTGTAGGAGGCAGCCCTTCAACCGCGTGGAACAAGACCACCACACGAGGACAGGAGCGCACACTGACATTTAGTTAATTAAACATATATGTAATTAATATATATTTATGTAAAATGCGTATATAATAACTTTCTTTCAACTTTTGATATAATTTCTGTTGTTAACATATTTATTTATTTGTCTTATTTTATGTTTCACTATAGTCTTTTGTAAATATTTAAAACTAGGTATCTGGCAATTGTACTACCTTTCCGTCCTCATGTCACAAAACGCATGTAGGCTCATATTTGTATCAGTACGCTTGATAACGTCAATACGTATAGGTTGACGAAACAGCCGTCGCATTTTTGTAAAAATACTGGAGTAAATGGAAGAACCCCATTATGTGTCCATTAGTAACCTGAACAATGAAGTGAAGAAAATAATTAGAAAATATGAATCAATTTCAAAAAAGCTGGTAAACAGTGAAAAAGCCATTCTATTCAATGAATGTTGTATCCGTGAAAAATTGTGCCCTAAAAGTATGTATGTATGTATGTATGTATGTATGTATGTATGTATGATATGTATATATAGATATATATATATATATATATATATATATATATATATATATATATATATATATATATATATATATATATATATATATATATATATATATATATATATATCAATAAAAGGAGCCCATAAAAAACACCAAAATATAGAGAAAAAGTACTATATTTCAGAGACTGCTGTCTCCCTCTTCAGGTAGATGAATGAGAAAAGTTTACAGAAAAGGTGGTATTTATACCAAGAGGTCCATCCACAAACAAGCCATTTTAAGTCACCCCCGCTGATAATCTTCCTTTAATCTTCTTAAGGGTTGGTTGAATGAAGACGTTGTCGATCGTGTCCGAAATCCATGCTCCTTTTGAGATGTTCATTACCTGCCTCTCTTTTATTAAGGCCGATTCCATCATTTGACTCTTGTACCGGCAGTTGCTGCTATAAATTACACGTGACAAATTCCAGTTTATTCTATGGTTATGTTCATTTATATGGTTGAAAATAGCCGAGTTCTGTTGTCCATACCTAACTGACCGTTTGTGTTGTATTAATCTCTGGGGAAGGGATTTACCTGTAAATCCGATGTAAGATTGGTCACAGTCCTGGCATGGGATTTCGTATACCCCAGAGTCCTTTGGAGATGTCTTTTGTTGGACGTTAATCAGGGATTTGGCTAAGGTGTTTGGGTAAGTAAATACAAAAGGGTTCGATTTTCCCAGGGGGTTGGTTATTCTCTTAATCGTGTCCAGGTGGGGAATTATTATTTTATTGTTGGGTGTATCTCTGGTCTTGTCTTTAGGGGGTCGGTAGAAAATTACGTTTGCTTTGTGAATTGCTTTCTCAATTATATGGTCAGGGTATTTTAAAGACGAAAGTTGCTTGCGAATTAGTTCAAATTCTTTTTCCAGGAATTTTACTTAATTTGATTCAAGTATTAATTAAACTTTACTTTGTTTTCAAGTAACAGTAATTTTCCCTGATATTGTGAATTTCACTTATAAATTTTGAATTTAATAATAAATTTTTGTATTTAAAATTTTTAGAAGTATTTTCATTTATACCAGTATATTTAATTATGATTATATTTATGTTAGGTAGAGTGGTAATTGATTTGCTTTCCTTCAATTTACATGAAGTGACTTAGAACCACGGAAGTACTTAGACTTCTGAAATCAGGGAAATACTTAGAGTTTTAAAGTTGTTGATGGAGTGATGCCCTTTGATTAATTTAATACTTACAAGATTGCCTCACACCTGTGTTTTGATGAACTTAGTCTGATTTTTCTGCAATACTGGTAAGTGTTAAGGGATCACTGTTGCCTTAGAGTATTCAGTCGTTTAAACGTGTTATGAGGGTTCAGGTGTCTGGCTTTTGGTGAGGTAATATTTGCATGGTAACCAGATACTTGGCACATCGTAACAAAATATATATATATCTATAGAATATAGATATATATAATATATATATATATATATATATATATATATATATATATTATACACACACATATACATATATATATTATGTATATATATATGTAATATATATATATATATATATAATATATATATTAAAAATATATATATATATATATATATATATATATATATATATATATATATATATATATATATATATATATATATATATATATATATACCACTCATATATATATATATATATATATATATATTTATTATATATCACACATATATATATATATATATATATATATATATAATATATATATATATATATATATATATATATATATATAAATAAATATATATATATGTATAACGGAATCACGAAAGTTAGGAACGTGATAAAACCATAAATAAAGATAAATGCCACGAAGGAAAAATAAAACTAAGGAGGTCTGCAAGATCTTTCGACTTTTAAAAGTCCTTTACTGAGCAGATACTGACATAAAATACGAGAAAAGACAATACAAGAAGGTTCGTATACTGACAGATAGGGATTATAAAGGGATTAGTGACCTAGAATCCGACACACCTGGAAGATAAGAAACCTTAAACCCAACAAGCATAAAACAATGGTGCAATTAAAGGTTTAAGACAATCATCTCAGATACAATTTCAAGACAATTAAAGGATTATAGGTGACAGCTATTCGGAACTTGGTAAAACAAAACCATATTCACAATACATGACAGACATACATTACAACAAATTTAATAACTCTAAGGCAACTGATTTTTATTTAAGTCAGTAATTATATCTTTGAGGTCATTCTTAAACATGTTACAGATACAAGGGTCTAAATGAAAAAGGCCAAGACTAACATTGAAATTACAATGAAAAGTAAGTTGTATTTATTAAAGGCAGATTCTAAAAGATTTCATGATAAGACATCTCTTGACCTTGCAATTACTGAACTATCAATCCAATTAATTTGGTGGTTGTTTTCACTTAAAATGGGGGGGAATGAATAATGCATTAGATTTTTTGCCCAGTTTTTTACAAAGTATTTATGCTGGCTTAGCCTTACTTCTAAGCCTTTGCTGGACTGTCCGAGATAGAATGAGGGACAATCCATACATGGAATTTTATATATTACGTTGTTGCTTTCTCTGGGGCATTTTTATTAACATTCTTTTTAGTGTGTTATTATAGGGAAAAAACAAGGTTGACATTAAAAGCTTTTACATGGTTTAATGGTTTCAAATCCGTTAAAATAAGGCAAACTGAGAATGTTCTTAGAATTTTCTTTCTGTGTGTTATTTACAGTATAAAACTTTTTGGTTTTTGGGCTTTATTATAACAAATTTCCAATATATGTGGAAGGTATAAGCATAAATCTTTCCCTATTTTTCTTATGTAATTCAATTTCTTGATCCAAATATTGTGGACTGACAATTCGCAATGCTCGTAAAAACAAAGAGGAAAAATTTGATATTTTTTTTATATTAAGAATATGGTGGCCTGAGAAGAAATGAACATAAGTTAAGTTGTTAGTCGGTTTCCTATAACTACTGAATTTACATTGAAATGGTTCTCTATGTATCAAACGTCTAAGAAAGAGAGCGAATTGTCTTTTTCTAATTCTAGAGTAAACTTAATCGATGGTACCTGGTTATTTAATTTAGAGAGTAAATCATTTACATCAATACCGACAGGAAGAACAGCTAAACAATCATCAACGTAACGATACCACTTTACAGGAATATGAATATTAGGTAAGTAGCGTTTTTTCAAAGAATTCCATAAACAGGTTTGAGAGTAATGGTGATAAAGGATTTCCCATTGTGTCAGGCCGTAACGTAATTTCAAAGTAAAATCTCATTGTTTTGCCTTTTTGCACTGATGCTTTTATTTTTCTCTTGTTTGCAATTTTGTTAAAAAATAAATTAAGTTAGGATATTTTGCTATTTGGTTTTAACGTTAGTATACATTTTTGGTTAAATGTTACTGTTAATTTGCTTTGGTTGAAAACAAGCTTAAGTTTTGTGGCGCCATCTATTGAGTGCAGTTTGAAGTGCGGCCTTCCTCAGTGTTTTTGCATCCTTGCCAAATTTGTAACTCTTTATTTTTCTTTATGGTGACTGGGAGTGTGGTAAGAAGAGGTGACTTGTGACTTTCCCAAAGTATTCTCGAGTCTAGTTCAAGGCCGTTGAGGACTCTGGAGCTGCTGATCTGTCTGCTGTTGTGGATTATACATATATAATGTCCTATTGTGAAGATTTCTCGCTTGTTCTCTTGAGAACAACATATGCTGTCATTGAGCTGCTTCTTAATGTGAAAGGCACTTATGCATGTGAAGCTACATGTGGGAGTACGACGTGCAACTGTGATTTAAGTGGCCTACTGGCTTAAATCTTGGCGTTGGCAGTTGTGTGTGGTTCTGGGCTCGAGAGCCTTTTTCGTCTTTCATGGATGTATCCACTGTATCAGCACCAGAGTGGCCTTGTTGGAGCAAGTAGGGTGTCTTCTCTCAGGTAAGAGGAACATCCCCTGTATCTTTGGCGAGCCGTAGACTAAAGTGTGTATATCCACCAACGGTTTTGAAGTGCAGTTCTTCTGATGAGAGTGACGTTCTGTGACTGCATTTTTTGAGCGATATATGGACTCGTCTGTATTAGTACTGGTCTGTGTCATAGGACCAATCTGTGTGTATTTTTAGCTATACCTTAAAGAGTGTGTAATTATATGGTCTTCTAAAGTGTTTGATAGTATATTAAGGTTTAGATTGTTATGTCTTAGGTAGGATTATTGTTTCTTTTTGTATGTCCTTCCTCTTCTTTCCTTTCTATTTAGTAATAGGTTAGCGTGGTGGGTAAATTTATTTGGGTCCCTTATTAAGATTAAGATTTGGTTTCTTCTCTATGAGTAGGGTTTAGCTTTAGTTATAGGTGACTCTTTGAGTTATTTGATGGCATTTTGTGCTTTGTCTATTTATTACTTTTGTGGGCCATCAGTGTTTGTACATTTATTGTGTAATAAAATATTGTGAAATTTTTGCCTATGTGTCTTTCTGGTTTTTCCTCGCTCCTACTGATTTGTTTTTGTCACTGGATTTAAGATTAAATAAAAGAACCACTTACGACTTCCTCCTAAAGGGAGTTCGTAACAAATTTGTTTGGCGACCGTGACAGGATCCAGGACAAACTCAGTCGGTTGGTGCGAGTGGTCAGACTGTGCTCTGAGTGAGATTTTTCAGTACTTATTTTTGTGTGCCTCATCACCTCCTCCTTTTTCTTTTCACTATGGCTGATGTAGAGTTTTAACCACCCTGCTGAATATTTAGCTTCTGAGGATGGTGTTAGTATTTGAGTGCTTTGACTAAAGAAAATTTGAAAGCTTGTGCTAGGTGGTTAGGCATTTCTTTTAACAAATAGGGAATTGAAAAAGGATGTGTATAAGTTGGTAAAGAATAGGCTGTGTGAACTAAACAAACTGCTGATGAATTAATTAGTGAAAGCATGAGTGAGTTCTGATGTAGAAGGGGCTCCGGGATTGAGTCTTTTTCAGGATCTGCACCCCACTGTGGAGTGATTTTTGAAGGGTACGGCAGTCTGCCTGATGGTAAAGTCAGACTGAGCGAGTTCCTCGTACTGATAGT
>NC_087200.1:96207809-96240985 GCF_015104395.2 Macrobrachium nipponense | reverse complement strand
CTACACCGCACCGGTGTGCATAAAGGGTAACGCAATAGTACCCCACCAAAACTCCTCTTTTCAGAGGGACTTCCATCATTCTGTAATTTCGGTTTTGAAGGAGAGTTTAGGGAGCAAATAAACAGTATGACACGATGCCAGACGTATGATAAACCCAAAAAAATATTATTACTGCTTATAGTAGTGTGTAGGTGACAGATGAACTGCGTCTCAAACAAAAAATCACAAAACCACAAGCGTAAACATGTAATAACTTCTACCCAAGTATAAAACCAGTTGTATCATCATTTACTGTATTTATTTATTCACTTATTACATTTTACAAATAAAAGATATGAACACCAGATAAATGAAGGTAAAAATAAAGCCTTATAGTAGTAACTTTATATATAAAAAACCAAACAAGAGAAAAAGCGAAAAAGCGATTTTTTCTGAGGACAAGAAACTTGAAAAATTAGTTTAGATACCCCTGATGCCCCTAAAGTTGTTTTCTGTGATGAAATAATCTTAGAAAATGTAGAAAATGACATCGACCAATTTTGAAAGATATACTATAAAATTTGCGATTTCCATATTTATTGGCGGGGCTTTCGCTGTAGTTTTTGCTCTTTTTTTTTGTTATTATGTGCTTATTTACCGTTCTATTTTGATAATACTTTATGTGCATGTTCCAGTGCGATATACCAACATTCTGTAAGACCGAATTTCTATTCAAGACTGTCGTTTTCTCACCGACACCAGTGTCCCTTGTACAAGGGACACTGAGTTTCACATTTTTTTTTCATAAAATCATTTATTTTCCCTGTAGGATGATAAAATCTAACAGAGAATATGCGTTATTTATAGTGCTAATAATACCTGATAATTTCATTAGCCTGTCTTGATTAGTGTATTTTTGGCAAATATTTTTACGATCGGCACCCCTCCAAACTGGAGTCACTACCGAGAGATTCAGTTCGGCAGCGAACGCAATGTTTACATTCTGCTCACCCACCCGGTAAAGAATGGGTTAAAATAAAGATTTAAAGGAATATTTATCCAGGGGGCGGGGTGACCTATAATTGGCTTACTTTGTGGGACGAATCTCTTGGTATTAAATACCCACCTTTTCTGTAAACTTTTCTCATTCATATACCTGAAGAGAGAGACAGCAGTCTCTGAAATATAGTACTTTTCTCTACATTTTGGTTTGTTTTTGATGGGCTCCTTTTATTAGATATGTATGTATATATATATATATATATATATATATATATATATATATATATATATATATACATATATATATATATATATATCTATATATATATATATATATATATATATATTATATATATATAATATATATATATATATATATATATATACAGATAGACCCTTGACTCACGAACGCATTGACCCACGTACAACTCGATCCCCGACCAAAATTATAGGTAAAATTTCACCCTTGACTTACGAACTAACTTTGAGATACGAACAAAAAAAAAATGCGGAAAAAAATAAAAATTCTGTTTGGGTCATGAACTAATTTTGAGACATGAACATTTGAAAAATGCTGGAAATTTCTGGAAAATAACAATTCACTTTGTTTCACAAACTAATTTTTAGACACAAACATTTGAAAAATGCGCGAAATCGCCCAGCACACGTTGAGAGCGTTTGAGTTGCCATGGGACCAGCCATCTTCCAGCCTCCCACGCACGGCGTCACCCACGCATCACTCTTTGTCTCATCTCATTGTGTACAAGACGTTCGTCCAATTCGCTTAGCATTTTTTGCGCTAAAAGTTGTGATTTTCTTCATAATGGCCCTAAGAAAGTGAAGAGTGGTGGTGAAAGTAGAAGTGAAAGAGTGATGGTGAGAAGAGGGTGCAGAGGAAGATAACCATTGAAATAAAGACAGAAATTATAGAAAAGTTTGAACGTGGTGTTCGCGTGACCGATATCGCAAGTGAGTACAAGATGGCCAAGTCGACAATTTCGACAATTTTGAAAAACAAGGATGCCATTAAAGAAGCAAATGTTGCGAAGGGAGTGACAGTACTAACCAAGATGAGATCGCAAACCCTCGAAGAGGCAGAAAAATCATTTTGAAGTGGGTACATGAGAAACAGATGGCAGGTGATAGGTGTAAACGAGCCGATCATCTGCGAGAAAGCTCGGCAAGTGTATCAGAGTTTGCTGAAGGAAACTCCTTCTACTAGTGCCACGCCGATGATTTTAAGGCTAGTAAGGGTGGTTTGATAACTTCAAGAAGAGAACTGGCATTCACTCTGTAATTAGGCATGGCGAGGCTGCTAGCGCAGACAAGGCTGCTGCTGAGGCATTCGTGACCGAGTTTGCCGAGTTCGTGGAGGTCGAAGGATACGTCGCTCAACAGATTTTCAATTGTGATGAAACAGGCCTCTTCTAGAAGAAGATGCCCTACAGGACCATTTATCACCCAAGAAGAGAAGGCGCTCCCAGGCCACAAGCCAATGAAGGACAGGCTTACGCTTTTGTTATGCTCAAACGCAAGTGGCGACTTGAAACTAAAGCCGCTACTTGTCTACCATTCAAATAACCAACCCGCGTGCCTTTAAGCAGCACAACGTAAATAAGGCCAGACTGCCTGTAATGTGGAGGGCCAATACAAAAGCATGGGTGACACGGAGCTTGTTTATGGAGTGGATTGATGAAGTGTTTGCGCCGACCGTGAGTCAGTACCTAACAGAGAACAAGCTGCCCCTGCAGTGCCTTCTGATCATGGATAATGCCCCGGCACACCCTTCGTACTTGGCTGACTGCAGTGGAAACATTGACTTCATTCAGTTCAAGTTCCTTCCACCCAACACGACCTCTGTTCTCCAGCCCATGGACCAACAAGTCATTAGCAATTTTTAAGAAATTATATAACGAAGGCGCTCTTCTCCAGATGCTTCCGTGTAACTGAAGAGACAAAATTAACCTTAAAAGAATTTTGGAAGAAGCACTTTAATGTTTTTCACTGCATAACCCTCATTGATAACGCATGGACTGAAGTTACGTACCGCACATTAAATTCTGCATGGCGGAAACTTTGGCCCCAGTGCGTAACTGTCCGTGACTTTGAGGGCTTCGATGCAAGAAATTGTGTCCATGGGCAACAGTATGGGTCTACAAGTCAACGATGAAGATGTTGAAGAATTGGTCGCTGAACATTCAGAAGATTTGACTGCGGACGAACTTGTTCAACTCCACAAAGAGCAGCAGGAGCAACTTGCTCGGGAGCAATCAACTGACGAAGAGGAGGATGGGGAGGAAGCTACAGATGTCAGCAGTGATGTGATAAAAGCCGCATTGGAAAACGTGGAATGATGTCCAGTACTTCCTGAATTGTATCATCCGGACAAAATTGTTATGAACAGGATCGTGAATATCTCAATGAAAATTTAATGAGCCATTTCAGAAGAGTTATGCAAGGAAGAGAAAAGGCAACAGACATTTGGATAAGTTTTGTGATTAAAAGTTCACCAAAAAAACCTAGAAAGAGTTTGAAATCTCCTCCGGAACGAGATCTCCCCGACCTGGATGGGGGAGAGGGTCTCCTTCCGCACAATAACCTCCTCCCCACCCACCACCCTCTCTCTTGTCCGTCAAGCCAGAAGTCTCGCCAGTCATAGTAAGTGTTCACTTTACAAACGTTTTTATAGGTGTTAGTTTACCATTTTAAATTATATTATTAGATATATTAAGGTTTTTTACACTGACTTTACATTATCTGTTGTAAAATAAGGAGGCCAAAAATTACATAATAATATATTGGTTCGTAGGGGGTCGAGAACCAATTAATATTATTCCCATTAAACCTTATGGGGAAAGAAATTAGCTTCGAGTCACGAACAATTTCGAACACGACCAGGTCTAGGAACGGATTGTGTTCGTGAGTCAAGGGTCTACTGTATATATATATATATACATACATATATATATGAATAACATGATCACGAAGTATATAAAACGTGATGCTATGTATAAATAAAGGTGTTTTTTTGCCACGAAGGAAAAAAAAAATTGAAAAACGAGTTGGACGAGTACTTTCTGTCCATATTCGGACCCTTTCCTTCGTGGCAAAAACCTTTATATATATATATATGATATGATATGTATATATATATAAGATATACTATAACATATATAGATATATAGAAATATATAGATATATATACATATATAGATATTATATAACATATATACTATATATATATATATATATATATATATATATATATATAATATATATATAGTGGTCACCCGTATTCACGGGGGATGCGTACCAGACCCCCCGTGAATATTTAGAACCCGCGAATGTTTGGAACCCCTATAAAAAGGCTAAAAACAGCCTATTTTGTTAGCTAAAACTGAAGAAAACCCACTAAAAATGCTCATACTTGGTTTTTTAATAGTTTTATCACAAAAAGCACATTTTATGATGAAATTGTCAATAAAACCTGGAATTAGTGGATATTTCTCATAGAAAAATACGCGAATGTGCGAATTTCCCGCAATTAATATGGGGAAACCGTTTTCCCGAGAGAAATACGCGAATGTGTGAGTCCATGAATCCCGGAGAACGCAAATACGGGGGTTCACTGTATGTAGTATATGTGTGTGTATATGTATATATATATATATATATATATATTATATATATATAATATCTATATATATATTATATATATATATTCTATATATATAATATATATATATATATATATATATTTTATTATATATATATCTATATATATATATATATATATATATATATATATATATATATTATATATATAGATATATATATATATATATATATATATAACACACACACATACAGGCAGTCAACGGGTTAAGATGGGGGTTCTGTTCTTGAGTCGTGATGTAAGCCGAAACTCGTCGTAAGCCTGGAACATCATCAAAAACTCCTAAGAAAACCCTATTTTAAATGCTTTGGGTGCATTAAAAACTATGTAAACTGCATTCTTATTGCATTTATCATAAAAAAAAATCTTCAAATATTGATTATTTTGCATTTTTGGAGTCATATTTCTTCTTCCAGATCAGCACTGTAGGGCGTCGTAACCCTGGAACATGTGTTGTAAACCTGGAAATAATTTGAGAAATATAATTGAAAAACGTTGTAACCTCGGAACATTGTGAGCTGAACCCGTTGTAAGCCGAGCCTGCCGTGTATAAAATATATATAAATATATATATATATAATATATATATATATATATATATATATATATATATATATATTATATATATATATATATATATATATATTATATATATATGTTATATATATGTATATATATGTATTTATATATATGTATTTATATATGTATTTATAGTATATATATATAGATATATATATCTATATATATATATATGATATATTATATATATATATATATATATATATATAATTTACAGTGGGCCCCCGTATTCACGTTCTCCGGATTCGTGGATTTCTTTCTGGACCATATCTACTCATTATTTGCGGGAAAATCGCCTATTCGCGGGTTTTCTCCGATGATAAATAATCACTAATTAGTGTATTTTGATGTTATTTTCATGACTAAATAAATCTTTATGATACCAAAATTATATGCTAATTTTCAGATATTAATATTGATCAATACTGTATTAGTAAGTTTGATAAGATTAAAAGATATCACATAATAACAATAATTCTCTCTCTCTCTTACAGAGATGTATGTTTTCCGTATGATAAATATATGATTTACTAATTTTCAAATATTAATATTATTATAAAGAGCAATCAATTCATTAAAGAAAATACTATAGTGAACTAGTAAGATTTTAGTTTATAAATCATGCATCTTTCTTTCAAACTCCAGGTACCGAGCTGAGGTCCAACAGCTGTCAAATATAACAAGTAATATGGCAGGAGGGGAGGGAGTGTGTTGCCTCTCTCTCTCTCTCTCTCTCTCTCTCTCTCTCTCTCTCTCTCTCTCTCTCTCTCCTGAGATGAGAGATTTTTATGGTACATGTATGCATAAGATGTTTATTAATATTTTCAAATAAAAATAATAATAATATAACTGTAATTACAAAAATCATATGTGATAGTATTTTCACATAATCTTTCCATTTCACTTTTAAATATGGATAATTGTCTCTCTTTTACTGAGATGAGAGAATTTCTATGGTACATGTGTATATATTTATTAATATTTTCACATAATAATAATATTAATAATATAACTAATTTCAAAATTCATATGTAATAGTATTTTAATTAAAGAAATACAATAATCTATCCATTTCACTCTTTTAAATAAGGATAACTCTCTCTCTCTTTTTTGCCACAAGAGATACGTATGTCATAGTAGTAACTCTAGCCCTCTGTTTGGGCTGGAAGTGTATATATACAGTATATCTTTAAGGGCATTACTACATTTTATGGTAAAATAATAATATACAGTACTACATAGTTTTCAAATAATATTAAGTTTAACGAGATTAAACAATAACCATAACATTTCTCTCTCCCTCTCTCTTACTTGCATATGTTTATTTGTTTTGTAGTGTAAGGAGCCACGTGCGAAGTGTGTTGAATATGGAATGGAAGGTCATGTAGCAAGTGTGTGCAAGCGAAAGAGGATGAGTCAGGTTGGGAATTTGGGAAACTAGGTGTTAAGGGGATTCAGTTGGGTGGGTCCTCTAGTATGTGACAGTATGTTTGGGAGAATGCAATGAGTGAGTGGTTGAAAGTGAATAAATGTGAGCCAAAAATCAGTGAGCAAATGGGTCTGGAAGATCGGCAGTTGGTGTTGGTTGAGTATGGAAGAAAGCGGAAGAAGGTAAGGAAAGGGAATGAAAAGGAGAAACGTGAGCTGCATGATAAGAGGGGTTAGTGTTAGGGTAAAAATGGTGTATAAGGCGTATGATACGGATGACTTTGAAGGGAGGAATGATACATATAGTGTGTGTGTGTGTGTGGGTTTGAATTGTCAGGGTTTAGTGAAATTTAACCAGAAAGGGAATCATGTGGTAAGGATGTGGTTAGTAGTATAAATGAGTCTCTTCAGGAGTTTGACAGGAGTGTAAATGAGGTAAGTGATTTGGTGGGAGAGTTATGAGAGATATTAGGCCAAGAGTTGGAAGGAGTAGATGAGATAGTGATTGGGATTTGGGAGGATAGTAGTGAGGGAGATGGTAATGGGATTCTGACTGGAAGTGGTCTGGGAGAAGTGGATGGCGGTGTAACTGAGAGTGTATGAGGGCCCTCAAACAAGACCCAGGGGGCCTGCATCCAAGCATCCGTGGGTATTGTGGAAGGCTATTTAGTGTGGGTGTTGTGAGTGTAAGGAGACGTCAAATGTAATGGGGGAGGAAATATGGAGGAGTTATGGGAGTTCCATTTGACAACGTCCTTGAGAGAGAGAGAGAGAGAGAGAGAGAGAGAGAGAGAGAGAGAGAGAGAGAGAGAGAGAGTTTCATGGTTTGTATTGCTGTTGAGATTGTGTAGTACGTATTTGTTTTGGTTTTCTGAGAGAGAGAGAGAGAGAGAGAGAGAGAGAGAGAGAGAGAGAGAGAGAGAGAGAGAGAGAGAGAGAGAGAGAGAGAGAGCGTAATTAGTGGGGAGTTCTGGGTTGTCAGCTGGTGGAGCTGGAGTTAGTTAAGATCAGAGTTTTGAATCAGTCTTGGGTCAGAGCCTGTGATGATCAGTAGTGTCGGCAGCGGTCTGTGAAGAGTGTTGAAGGCACTGAAAGTCAGTTAAGTTGTGTGTTATTGATTTGTTGTTCAGTTGTTGTTAAGTTTGATATTGTTTGCTTTGGAGTTGTTGTGCCTGTGTTGTTGGATTTGTTGCGCTTGTGAGTTCCTGTTGGGTTGTATGTGAGTTATTATGGTTGTTGTTGGTGAGTTGTTGTGATTCCTTGGTGTTGTTAGTGGGTGTTAGTGATTGTTTGTACAGTGGTCTTTTTATGTGGTTGTATTCCTTGTTTGTTGTTGTGTTGTTGAGTTGAGGGATTGTGGTCCTTGGGTGTTGTGTTGTTGGGTTGTGTGGTTGTGGTCCTTGGTTGTTGTGGGGTTGTGGTACTTGGTTGTTGTCTTTGTTGTTGGTGGTGTCTTAGTGACCTCGACCAGCGGACAACACACTATAGCCCTAAGTATCTGGAGTTGGGTGAGTACATGTGTTTGTGTTTTTGTTCTGTGTATAGGTAGGTCAATTGTCTTTCATGTAAAGCGTAAAGAGGAAAGTTTGGCTGAGGGTGAGTTTGGCAGCTGGATTGGTTAAGTTTATGTGGGGATATTATTTCTTGGTTTACTTCTATCGACATCATTCTCTTCTTCTCTCCACTTTCCTTTGTACTCACTTTCTTCGGCCCCATGTTGGCACAAAAAAATCATTAAAAAATGCAAAAATGAAGCAAAAAATTAGTACAGCGCACCATATTCGACTTGATTTTGCGGGTAACACGTGAGAATGAACGAGATGCTGGTCGCGCTGATGCTGGACTCTTGCACGCCAACTAGCAGGAGCCTCCCGAAACACTCGTATCTCGGAATTCTGCTTGCATCTCGGACAAAAATATGGACCGAGTTGCACCTAGTATCTCAAAAAATTTGTATATTGGGCTGCTCGTATCTCAAGGTATTACTGTACTTGATGAATCAACCCAATAATTAAAAAAACAAGAAAAAAATCATCCTGAGATTTCACTGAAGGTTACTAAATATGCGGGTGCAGTGATGAACACCACTGAAATCCTGTTAGATTTAAATAACCGGAAAATAATGAACAAGCTAACGCCATCATCGGATGGATAGATGGATTATGGAATTTAGGGCATAGCCCAAGCGCTGGGACCTGTAAGATCATTCAGTGCTGAAATGAAAGTATAGCTAGATGGAAAAATGAGAAATGAAATGAAAATTATAAACTGATGACAATCCTGCACTTGAACAGGACTGTACTTTAGCAAAGGCCATTTTACTCTCCCCCCTAGCATTCCGATCATCCAAAGTTATGAAAGATCGTTTTGGCCAGGGGCCCCGCCATCATCGGCATTTACCCGATGAGGGCAGGAACAAACTGAGCTTTCTGCTTACAGTCATTCCTATTCTCCCACTAGAGTGGAACTAGTCACATACATAATAGTTTGAGGAGTTACCCACAACATTTTGAATTCAAGCTGCCATATTAAGTGGAACTTATATCTATGTAATTCCTGGGTAAGTTATATATAAAAATTTATTTTTTAATCAAAACATGCTAACTTAACCTCAAAAAACCAAGCAACAAAGTCCAAAGGACTGTCAGTGCTTAAAGACTGTAAAGTGAGGAGATGGAGCAGCAGGACAAAATAATAATATTAAAATAAAATAAATAAATAAACATAAATAACATAAAATAAAATAAAGGGAATGAAATACAAGGGATCTAAAGGTGGAGCTGGAAGAAAACCTTTCAGTCGTGTTAAAAATTTCAGATACTGGTGTCAGCAAGAATAAAAAAAAAAGGATGTGGGAATGGAGGTCAAGTCAAAGGATAAAAAGTGGATGCTACTAAGGACTAAAAGCAATGCAGAATACAGTGCACCACCCAAGGTGCACTGACAATGCAAACCCCTATGAAATACGAGGACAAGGATAATGGAACAGAAGAGAGATATTCTTGAAAAACATACAGTAAAATATTTTACAAAGCTGATACAGCATCTTGAGAAAAAGAAGTGCTTTGAAGCATGTACCTGTCTTGGACTGGATTCTGACTGAATCTGTGGCTGCAGACGTTGCCGTAAGGTAAACAGCAAATGGCGCACCGTTACATCTACTCCTCCAACATGCAACTGCCGAAACTGAAGAATTTGCCTCCAGGTAAGACCAAATTCACGCACTCCTTCACTAATCTTTTTGAGTACCTGATGAATATAGTAACTTCTGTCAGGGACTAGAGAACCAACTATAAATTTATATGATCCTCAAAATTCACTACATTTTGAACAGTAAACAGTACTTCTAACCTATGCCAATCAAGCAATGAGATATTACATCTTCAGAATCTTTTTAATACAATGGGTTGCACTTACCTGACACTCGCAATAAGCAATCAGACAATCGAGGGCAAGGCGTGAGATGAGGTCTGGATCCAGGACACCTTCTAATGCTAAGCAAGCTGGATCACTACTGTCCCCACTTTCAGCAGGATGACTAGCCCTTGGAGTATAACCCATTAATGACAGCACATTTTCAGCTCCACTAAGATGACGTGCAACTTGATGCACCCAAAAGCCACTGTATAGCTGTTAAAATAGGTAAAACTTGATATGAAAATAACTAACACATACTTATAAGTAACCTTACTTTACAATTCCTCACCTGGTTAAACCTAGCCAAACTTACCCACTTGGAAAACACTAATACGTACACACAAAACTATCACAGGGAACTGAATATATCCATATAAAAATACACAGTGGAGCCTCACTTAAATTTCAATAAACATCAAATAAAGGATTTTGACGTAGAAAAAATCTATTTCTGGGCGATTGGTTCGTGTCGCCCAGTGAAATAATCCTTTAGTTTATTATTTCTAAGGTAAAATAGCTAACAAATACCAGAGAAAAAACAAATCAAAGAAGATGTCAGTATAACTGACTCGCTCACCCAAAATAAAAGAAGGGTGTCGGTATGGTAACTGGGGCGAGTGAGACCACTACCACGAACTTCTTGCTATTTAGAATTCTCCTATATCAAAATTCTCAATGAGAGAGCCGACCCACAGGTCGAGGCGGCAGCTACTACCACTACAACCCACGCCACGCCGATCACCGCGCCTCTGGTGGCCATCCTGAAGTTAGCAGGCAATCTTGGGCGTCAGGGCAGGGCAGTGGTGGGATTTCACTGGGCGACACGAACCAATCGCCCAGAAATAGATTTTTCCTACGTCAAAATCCTTTTTCTGGGCTCAGTTCGTGTTGCTGCGTGAAATAGTACCAGAGAAATAGCACAAGATTGGAGAAAATAGAAGAGGGTCTCAATAAAACTAAAAATTAAATCTACAATACTATAACTTAAATAAAAGGACATGGATATAAAATGGTAAATCCAAGGAATAAACATATTCAGCCAATCTCTAAATACGAGATAAATCAAAGTAATTATATCTTAGAACTATGTAAATATTGTTACAAAATCCATACAAAATGTTACAAGGCATGAACATATCAATATATGACAGTGTGTGTAAAGTTAACAATATAATAAGGCAACACACTCACTAAATTTCATATATACAATTATTGAAATTTCACAAAGTATCAAACCATCGTGAGATGAGAGTGTGGGACCCTAGCATAAAAAATAAGGGAACCACATTCGTTAAGCTTATCTATATACAAACATTTGTGGGTGACCCTAGCAAAAAAATAAGGGACACACCACTAAGCCATTCATATGAGCAGCTAAGGTTAAAGGCGAAGTGTAGAGCAGTATGGTAGGGTGGACGAAATGTTAAGTGAGGCAGGCAGAAAGGAGATCTGGATCTTCAACTATATTACTGGGCAGAGTCAGGAGAAACTATGTTTCCCGCTGCCACTGCTGAAAATTTAAGAGATTCTAGGGACTTTAAATAGTGTCGCTTAAACACTGTCGGCGATTTCCATCCAGTATACTTTTTCAAGTCATCAAAATTCATGTGTTGGAAATAATTAATTGAGGTGGCTACTGCCCTGACATCATGTGCTTTAGGGAAAGATTCAGGGTTTGCTTGTTTAATAAAGTAGAGGATCTGTTGTCTTATGCCTTTAATTGATAAAGTGCCACCCTTTTCTCTCCTAAAGAGGGGACCCGAAGAGGAGGAGGATGTCCTAGACAGAAAGGCTCGTAAGGTCATTACTGGACAAAGAGAAGGGTCTTGAGGAAGAGGAATGACTTTCCAAGGTTCCCACCTCAATAAAGGATCCTCATTTTTAGCTAAAAAGCTGCGATCCGGGGAGAGTAGAACTTCTCCTGAGGGGAGAAATTCTATATGACCCGTATCTCTGGACAGAGCCGACAGTTCTGAAATTCTAGCTCCTGAAGCCAGGCTCAGCAAAAATAATGTTTTTCTTAAGAGCATTATAAACGAACAAGTTGAGTTGTCAGTATCTGAAGCCAATTTGAGGACATCATTCAAAAACCATGACACAGAAGTAGGCCTTACAGAAGGTCTAAGTCTAGCACAAGCCTTGGGAATAGACGAAAAATAGGAATCTGTTAAGTCTATGTTAAAACCCATTTGAAAGATCTTCAAGGCTGATTTATTTGTAGTAATAGTGCTAGCTGCTAATCCTTTTTCAAACAAGGACCTAAAAAAGGATATAGCTGAATTGATAGTCATGATTTTGATGTTTGATTCCTTCAGGAAAGATGCCAACTTCTTAACTGCAGCGTCATACTGCCTCAAAGTTGAATCCCTTTTATCTGATTCCAGGAAAAAGATATTCTGGGGATCTATACCTGCGTCTTGAAGTCCATAAAGTTAGGGCTTTGAGAATTCCTGAGTAAGCGAACACAGTCTTCATTTGTACTGACTGAGAGAGCCTGGGATTGGGAATCCGTTGGGGGTGAGACCCAATTCCAGAAAACAGGGAGGGGATACCAATTGCTCTTCGGCCAGTCTGGTGCTACTAGTGCCACTGTCCCTTGAAAGTCCTGAGTTTGTTCAGAACTTTCGAAGAAGATTCACTAGAGGAAAGATGTAAACCTTCTTCCACTGGTTCCAGTCTATGGACAGAGCGTCTGTGGCATATGCCAGAGGGTCCAGGTTGGGAGCCATATAGCATGGAAGCTTGTGGTTCGCTTGAGAAGCGAAGAGATCGACTTGGAGACCTGGGACACTCCGGCGTATCCATTGGAACGAACTGTTGTCCAGAGACCATTCTGACTCCAAGGGAACTGACTGGGATAGAGCATCTGCTATCACATTCCTTACTCCCGCCAGGTGGGTGGAGGAGAGGTGCCATTTGAACTTGTCCGCCAGGGAAAAGATGGCTATCATGACATGGTTTAGATGTCTTGATTTGGAACCTCCCCTGTTGATAGAGTGTACTACTACTGCGCTGTCCAGAACCAATTTTACATGAGAGTTCTTTGGTGGAAGGAGCCTCTTTAGGGTCAGGAACACTGCCATGGCTTCCAATACGTTTATGTGAAGCTGGCGGAACTATAGTGACCAAGTTCCTTGAACCTTCTTGAACTGAGAATACCCTCCCCAGCCGCTTAATGAAGCGTCTGTGTGGATAGTTATTACCGGAGGAGGATATTGAAGAGGTACCGACATGGACAGATTCTTCATCTGTGTCCAGGGACGCAGATGGTCCCGAAGGATTTGCGGGATTGCTGACAACTTGTCCCGAGATCTGACATTTGCTCTTGAGCGCCAGATCCGGTTTATGTCTTTCAGTTTGGCTTTCATCAAGATGTTTGTTACTGAGGCAAACTGTAGGGAACCTAGGATCCTTTCCTGGTTTCTCCTTGCAAGCATATTTCTGTACTTTGTAGAAATAGCTTTACTGACTTCGTTATTTCCTTTCTCTTGGCTATTGGAATTGACAGATTGTGGGAGGATAAATCCCATTGGATGCCTAGCCATTGAAATCGAGACTCCGGAGTGAGTCTTGATTTTCCCTTGTTTATCTGGAACCCCAGATACTCCAGGAACTGAATTACTTTCTTTGTGGCTTTCCGGCATTCCTCGACGGTTGGTGCCCAGATCAACCAATCGTCGAGGTATGCTACTACCACTATCCCTTGCGACCTCAGTTGTTGAACGACTACTTCCGCTAGTTTCGTGAATACCCTGGGAGCTACATTCAGTCCGAAGGGCATCACTTTGAATGAGAATGTCTGGTCCCCTAGCTTGAAGCCTAGATAAGGGCGAAAGTGTCTCGCTATTGGGATATGATAGTATGCGTCTGTAAGATCGATAGAGGTGGTGACGGTCCCACGCCGTACTTGCGAGATGGTCAGCATTTTGAACTTGTCGCAGCGAATGGATAAGTTTAACTGGGGCAAGTCTAAGATTACTCTTCTTTTTAATGAGCCTTTCTTTGGCACGCTGAACAAGCGACCTTGAAACTTTAAATGCTTGACTCTCGATATTGCTCCTTTCTGAAGGAGTTCCTCCGCATAATCTGTCAATTCCTTCGATGGAAGTTGAAGGAATGGTCTGGGTGGAGGGCGGCCCTTAATCCAACTCCAACCCAGACCTTTTGACACAATACTTTGTGCCCATTTGCTGAACTCCCACCGATGCCGGAAGAGGAACAGTCTCCCTCCTACCTTGGAGATCTCACTGCTGCTGTGCTGGGTGAGCTCCATGGCCTCCACGGAAGTGCTTGCCTCTGTTGACTCTCCCTGATCCTCTCTGACGAAAGGCTCCTCTGGCTCTACTTCCCCTGGCAAACCGGTTGAAGTGTTGAAAGGCCTGGCCTTCATACACTTGGTTGAACGCCGGGGAGACAGCGTAAGATGTGGATGGCTGAGCCTGAGGTGAGATCAGGAGGATAGGTTGAGTTTGGCTCTTCGACGTGGAAGCCTGTCCTGGTTGGGTGACTTGGACAGCTGAGACAGTCTGAACAAAGTGCTGAGGTTTCTTCTGGTAGGGTTGAAACCTCTTTGACTTTTTCAGCTTCTTACCCCAAGCAGACGAGTCTTGTTTCCTTTTGGCGGAGAGGCCCCAACGATCTTTGAGACTCTGGTTGAGTCTCGTAGCCTCGTTCTGGACCTCTTTAACGACTGACTCCGGGAAGAGGTCCGCCCCCCCAGATGTTGGAGGAAAGCAACTTATTTGGCTCATGCCGAATAGTTGCTTCCTGGAGGACATGCTTTCTACAGTTGACTCTCGCAACCACAAACTCATACAAGTCCGATTGGACTGTATAAGTCTGTGATTTGGTCAAAAGCTTGAAGAGCGGTCCGAAGCATAGGAAAGGGCCGCTACTTCAGTCATAACCATGGTGTTAAGAGTCCTTGCCAGCCTAGACCTAGCCTCAAATTCTGCTTGAATGAGGTTGTTGGGAAGTCTTGGAAGTTTTTCACCGAACTGATCCATAGCACAGTCCGGTTTAAACTTTCTTACTGTGAAGGTGGCTGGCAAGTCTTCCCACATATCGCCAAACGAAGGGAACAAAGGTGATGTGGGATCTGCCTCCCTCAGCTGCGGCAAAGGGTCTCCTTTTAGGCCTGCTTGTACGGTGACGCTGGCGATCTTCGTTAAGAAAGGAAGTGGTGCTTCCTCTTCCGTCGTGAAGATCGTGAATGGGCTTTTAAAGGCTTGGAGCCTGGTGTTAATACAGTCCCATTCTTCGAGACAGCGAAGCCATTCCCTCTGTGCCTGATCCCTGGAGTAAAGGACTGTCTCCTTCGGGATCTTGTCCTCCCTGTTCAATGCCGACTCCGTCAGCCTGGCGTAGCCAATGAATGGAGGCTGCAAATTCTCAGGGTAGAACTCGAAGTCTTCAATCCTTCGAGTTCCACACTCCGGGATGGAGATGAGACCATCTTGGAAAGGAGCATAAGACGCTACTCTCCAAGGGTTGCTCATGGAGAATGGTGGGAGGGAATCATGAGGTGGAAGCTGGAGGAGGCCGGCACTAGGTGCTGGAGTAGCAGCCTGCGGAGCCTGATTGAAGCCGGACAGGAGGTTCTCTTGTGTGGACATCCTGTCCGACAGCTGAGTGAATATCTGCTCCATACTGGATCTCAAAGATCCTACAAGATCTCCTACCTGCTGCATCATTCCGGCAGAAAATGCAGCAGGATCAAAGCCAGGAACTGGCGCAGAAGCAGATGGGGTACCCAGAGGAAGTACCTTAGAGGAAGGAGAGACCACCGACTCCGCCGGAGTACGGGATCTCTCTTTGGAGGACTTGCTCCTCGACCCTCTAGTAAGTGAAGCTGAGGAAGAGGATGCTTTCACTTTCTCTGCTCCGGGGTGAGAAGCCGGAGACTTATGAGATGAAGACGCCGAAGAAGTCTTTTTAGACGATGAAGTCTTACTAAGGGTTTTCTGTGCCCTGTGGCCCTTCACCTTGGGAACCACAGAGGCGTCGGGTACACTATACGGGAGCTACACCCCCGTAAAGCCCTGGAAGGAAGAAGAAGAAGGAACAAGGAGAAGAAGATCCAGAAACGCCCAAGGGAAGCCCTTGAGCGTCCAACATACCTACCTCAACCAACAAGTCATCCACACCTACCATGGGCTCTACATTTATATCTAATGTGGCGACCTCCGCCGAGATATCCTGGCCTGGTCCTTCCTTCATACATTGTGCAACCTGCCGTTGAATCGTCGCAATCGTCGAGGCTGCCTCAGTAGGGTCGACGTACCCCATCGGCTTGCCTCTGGGAAACAGCAGGACAGCCAGCCTCTTCTCCAGGATGTAGGGCTGTCCTTTAGCAGCATTCTTCCTGAAGCCGCCGACCCAAGCTCTCAGGGTTGCGAGAGCAGTCTCCCTGACTGCGGCAGCCTGAAGGAGAGGGCGATTATTAGATCTTAAGGCTAAAGGTGAATCCTAACCCTTAGACTAAATCAAGCTTAAGTCTAGCAATATATCGGAACATCTATTGTAAAAAGGTATCACTATATCAAGGGAAACTTAAGCTTAAACATATATCAGAACTCATATTGTATGAATGTGGTGATGAGAAAAGTACTTGCCCCATCCAAAAACTGACTCACAAGCTTGTAGCAGATCAAACAAGCCTCGTGGAACCAGACCTGCAGATCGCCATGGCTGGTGGAGCAGGGAGCATGAGTCCTGCAGACCTCATGCCTGCAGGGGTCCTGCAACACGGCGTTACATCCGGGGTGCTCACAGTTGGTAGCCTGTAAGTGGAAAGATACATGAGTATCAAGATTACACTCACAGGGCTACTCTAGTACTCCGCCGCATGCCGGAGATTAATAAAATTTCGGGCATAACCCCTCCCCTGAGAACCTTATGCGATAATAGGTGATACAATAACTACGGTTTAAGCCGGAGGAGGAAATTCCGTAAACCAGAGGTAAAATATAGAAATATGGTATATAACTATAAACGAAATTCCCAATAAGGGCAGGGGAGGGACCCAAGCTTAAGATAACTATTAAACTAACTTAAGCATAACTAAAATTAAAATCGGAGGACGACTCCGAAGCGCGGAGACGAAGGAACGATGGAAAGCTAAGGACCAACTGAAAACGTATCCACTCCGTTGGTTGGCAGAGCCTACCACGTCCCCCTCCCGTAACCGATGGGACGTCAGGGAAGAAGAGGCAGAGGCCCGCCGTCACAAGGGGGGGAAAAGGCGAGGAGGGAAGAAATCAGTTCCTGTGTATACAGCGGAACGCCGGAGCAACCAGGGAGGGGGGAGGCCAACCCCCCAACCCCCGCCACACCGAGGTACCACAGCGCACAAGGGAGAACAAGGTCACTCCCAGCCTAACAGTCTGTCCAGACTCCCCTACTCCCTCCGCGTAGGGAGAGAGGGAGCCAGGCCCGGATGGAGCGAGCGAGAACAGACATCCCACCCTCCTACTCTATGGCGAGAGGAGGAGGGGGGGAAGCGACTGGGGCGGGCGTCTAGCCGTACTGCGATCACGAGTGGACCAAGGTACGATAACACAACACAACTGACTGGATCGGAAGCCAAGGGTCTAATGCAACCAAACTGACCAGGATGGTGCAACAATATGTGATGCAACAAAACTGACAATAAGGATGCAACAAAACTGTAACTAACGTGGACCATAGGACCACTGAGACCCAGGCTATAAGGCTATAAGGCTAGACGCCCTAGGCTAACCAAAATATACTATACATCGATAACTAAAGTAGGGGAAAAACAAAGAGTGAAAGAGAAAGAACGTCCAGGAGTGCACGACTGACCCGAAAGAAAGTCTATCACTCAGAGCTAGCCTAAGCCGATACGAAGAGCAATGGCTAGGGTCTGGACAAGAAACACTCGAATGCCTACGTGAGGTAGAGAGACATGCATGCATGACCTAACACCAGGGGTAGGCTATATCCCCTAAAACGATGTAAAAGGCATATGGTAAAAATAAATAATAGGACTAGAGCCACACGTGAATAATTAAAAAGGAAAGGTTCCAGGTATGGGGGACCGAGAACCTAACCGACCATGAGGCGGGACAATGCCGCCATGCTCCAGACCGGGAACCCGTATTTATACCTAAAAAACGGCAAATACAGGCACCTGGATGGAACGAAACTAAATCCAAACCTTTGCAGGGCACTTAACTTAGCTGCTGCAATCGCTGCACGTTCCATCTTGCAAAAAGGGGAAAGATAAATCCAAAATACACAGAGCGAAAGAAAACACGTGTGGTTATACGTCCGCTAACTAGAAGGATGGCCACCAGAGGCGCGGTGATCGGCGTGGCGTGGGTTGTAGTGGTAGTAGCTGCCGCCTCGACCTGTGGGTCGGCTCTCTCGTTGAAAATTTTGATATAGGAGAATTCTAAATGGCAAGAAGTTCGTGGTAGTGGTCTCACTCGCCCCAGTTACCATACTGACACCCTTCTTTTATTTTGGGTGAGCGAGTCAGTTATACTGACATCTTCTTTGATTTGTTTTTTCTCTAGTATTTGTTAGCTATTTTACCTTAGAAATAATAAACTAAAGGATTATTTCACGCAGCGACACGAACTGAGCCCAGAAAATTTATTATATACATCAAGAAACATAATCTTAATCAAACAAGAGGGACAAAACTTACTTTGACTTCTCGATATTCCTTCCTCCAAGGCTGTGCTATGAGGTTAGCTGCATACTGGGCCAGAGCATCAAATGCACATGCAGCACTGTAAGCACTAAAATCACTGATTGTGCTGATACTCTTCTCCAAAACATCAGATATTTGATGAAACATAAACTTATGATTATGGGGTGTGATAGCCAAGTAATCCATGATGACTCCTGGAGAAGACAAAACAGTTATGTATATGCTGCCAATCTCTGTATATTCATAAAATAAATCTAGCAACTTCAAACCAGATGAGAGAGAGAGAGGAGAGAGAAGAGAGAGAGAGAGAGAGAGAGAGAGAGAGAGAGAGAGAATTTTTTATATTAAAATCAAGTTTTATAAATGTAAACAGCTCCTTCAGGACTACAAGTATACTATATGTATTATACGGAGCATTAAAAGCTATGTCAATCAGAAGGGATGGGATGCTCCAACAGTGTGTGTGTGTGTGTGTGTGTGTGTGTGTGTGTGTGTGTGTGTGTGTGTGTGTGTGTGTGTGTGTGTGTGTTCAAGAAATCTCCAGGTGCAGTAAACACTTGTCAGTATATTCCAAAATGTCAACAAACAGGAGATTTCTCAAAGAATGAGAAGATTCAGGCCGGACTTTCTGGGTGGCAGATACGGAGGCGCACAAGCTGACCCAGAAGGTGTCATGTGAATTACACGTCACAAGGGAGTGGAAGGAAAGAAGCCTCTACAACAATTGGGTTCGTGCATATGTGTGTGTATCTAAAAGGCTAACGAGGGGGCAATAAATGAAATGAGATACCCAGCCAGAGGTACATTCTTCTGGCAGGGTTGAGATTTTGTTGAACAGCTGCCTGTGGGAAGATACATAGCTTGCAAGCAAAGCCGAAAGCTAGGCATTTTATTGATTGAATGATGAGCCATTTTTTATCATTTCCACTGAACATGTTTTACTCAACTTTTTCCATATGCACTGTCTGAAGTCCATAATTCTGTGAAGTGACTGGGAAATAAGTTCTTCACCTTTGGATTTTGCTTTTGATTTCCAATTTACATACTCTTGTATTTTTCTTCACATATATGTAGTAGTTGTTTTCATGATTTTCTAAAAGATGTGACGTTTGTTTTTTCCTCAGATGTTTATGTATGGGGTCACATAGTAGGGAATTTTTTTGACAGATAGGCATGACATCGGTCATGACATACTGTGAAATTTTAAGCGGATAATTAATATGAGGAGAGGTAAGGGCAGTCATGACCTTAACCCTTTAACGCTGATTAAACATCGACGAAAATTGTCTGTCGGGTGCCGAACAGACGTACGAAACGTCGACGAAAAAATGTTTTTTAGAAATTAGCGGAAAAATATTTATAGGTCTACTAGGCAAAAACTTTTGAATCACGTGCCTTGGGGGATGCTGGGAGTTCACGGAGCAAGCTGTTGTTTTGTTTACAAGTGTTACCCAGGTGCGCAAGCGTGAATTTCTTTCTTTTCCTACTAAAAAGCATCAGCGACACATCTCAGAAATTATTTTGTCACTTTGACATAATTTTTGCACCATTTTATATTAGCCGTTACACAGAGTATTATATATGAAAATGTGCACAATTTCATGTAAAATACAACAATTAACAACCCATGGCTGTAGCTTTTATCAGTTTTGAAATATTTTCCTATAAATAACGATAAGTGCCATAATTTCAACCTTCTGTCAACTTTGACTCTACCAAAATGGTAAAAAAATGCAATTGTAAGCAAAAACTCTTATATTCTAGTAATATTCAATCATTTATGTTCATTTTACAACAAATTGGAAGTCTCTAGCACAATATTTCAATTTATGGTGAATTTATGAAAAAAACTTTTTCCTTAAGTCCGCGTGGTAACTTCCGAAAAAATCAGAAATTTTTTCATCCGATTGTCGTAATGTTTGCAGTTTTATATTAGCCGTTACATAAAGTTTTATATATGGAAATGTGCGCAATTTCATGTAGAATACAACAATAAACAACCCATGGTTGTAGCTTTTATCAGTTTTGAAATATTTTCATATAAATAACGATAAGTGCCAAAATTTCAACCTTCGGTCAAATTTGACTCGACCGAAATGGTCGAAAAACACAATTGTAAACTAAAACTCTTACATTCTAGTAATACTCAATCATTTACCTTTATTTTGCAACAAACTGGAAGTCTCTATCATGATATTTTGATTTATGGTGAATTTTAGAAAAAAAAACTTTCCTACGTCGGCGCAGTAACTGCCGAAAAAATCATAAATTTTTTCGTCCGATTGTCGTAATGTTTGCACAGTTTTATATCAGCCGTTAAATAAAGTTTTATATATAGAAATGTGCACAATTTTATGTAGAATACAACAAAAACAACCCATGGTTGTAGCTTTTATCAGTTTTGAAATATTTTCATATAAATAACAGTTTTGAAATATTTTCATATAAATAACAATGTGCCAAAATATCAACCTTCGGTCAACTCTGACTCGACCGAACTGGTCAAAAAACGCAATTGTAAGCTAAAACTCTTACATTCTAGTAATATTCAATCATTTACCTTTATTTTGCAACAAATTAAAAGTCTCTAGCACAATATTGCGATTTATGGTGAATTCATGAAAAAAACATTTTCCTTACGTCCGCGCGGTAACTCTTCCGAAAAAAATCAGAAATTTTTTCGTCCGATTGTCGTAATATTTGCACCATTTTAAATTAGCCGTTACAAAAAGTTTTATATATGAAAATGTGCGCAATTTCATATAGAATACAACAAAAAACAACCAATGGTTGTAACTTTTATGAGTTTTGAAATATTTTCATAAAAATAACGATAGGTGCCAAAATTTCAACCTTGGGTCAACTTTGACTCAACTGAGATGGTCAAAAAATGCAATTGTAAGCTAAAACTCTTACATTCTAGTAATATTCAATCATTTACCTTCATTTTTCAACAAATTGGAAGTCTCTAGCACCATATTTTGATTTATGGTGAATTTATGAAAAAAAACTTTTTCCCTACGTCTGCGCGGTAACTCTTTCGAAAAAATCATAAATTTTTTCATCGGATTGTCGTAATGTTTGCACCATTTTAAATAACCCTCTTACGCCGAAGCGGTAAAAAAAAAAATTGTCTCCCGTGTGCCGTAGGTGTTTCGGAGTGAGAGCGGAAGCGGAAAAAATATTTTTTTCAAAAAATCACAGCGCGCCAAGATTAAGAGTTCATTTTTGGCTCCTTTTTTTTTGGCTGAAGTTTAGTATGCAACCATCAGAAATGAAAAAAATTATCATTATCATATATAAATAATGCGATATATGATAGCGCAAAAACGAAATTTCATATATAATTGTATTCAAACCGCGCTGTGCGCAAAACGGTTAAAGGTAACAAGTTACTTTTATTTCGTTGTAATTTACACTAAATTGCGATCATTTTGGTATATAACACATTGTAAAACAATAAAAGCAACACAGAGAAAATATTATCACAAAATAATGCATTAATTCGTAACGCGCGGACGTAAACAAATATTTTTTTTTTTCAAAAATTCACCATAAATCTAAATATTGTCCTAGAGACTTCCAATTTCTTTCAAAATGAAGACAAATGATTGAATATTACTATACTGTAAGAGTATTAGCTTACAATTGCAGTTTTCGACCATATCTGACGAGTTAAAGTTGACCGAATGTAGAAATTTTTTGTGTATATAATATTTTTATATGCCAATTATTTCGGAAATAAGAAAAGCTACAACCTTCAAATATTTTTCGTTTTATTCTACATGGAATTGCGCACATTTTCATATATAAAACTCTATGAAATGCCTAATATGAAACGGAGCAAATATTCCGAGAATGGTACGTACGTATTTCGGAGATTTGTGGCGGAGAATCTGCGCGCGGAGAGAAGGAAAGATTTTTTTTTAAATTCACCATAAATCTAAATATTTTGCTAGACACTTCAAATTTGTTTCAAGATGAAGATAAATGACTGAATATTACTAGACTGTAAGAGTTTTAGCTTACAATTGCGTTTTTCGACCATTTCGGTAGAGTCAAAGTTGACCGAACGTGGTTTTTTTCTATTTATCGTGATTTATATGCAAATATTTCAAAAATGAGAGAAGCTACAACCTTCAACTATTTTTAGTGGTATTCTACATGAAATTGCGCACATTTTCATATATAAAACTTTATGTAACGGCTAATTTAAAATGGTGCAAATATTACCACAATCGCACGTATGATTTTTTCAGAAGAGTTACCGCGTGGACATAAAGAAAATGTTATTTTTTTCATAAATTCGCCATAAATCGAAATATTGTGCTAGAGACTTCCAATTTGTTGCAAAATTAAGGTAAATGCTTGACTATTACTAGAATATAAGCGTTTTAGCTTACAATTGCGTTTTTTTTTCGACCATTTCGGTAGAGTCAAAGTTGACCGAAGGTTGAAATTTTGGCAATTATCGTTATTTATATGAAAATATCTCAAAACTGATAAAAGCTACAACCATGGGTTGTTTTTAGATGTATTGTGCATGAAATTGCGCACATTTCCATATATAAAACTTTATATAACGGCTAATTTTAAAATGGTGCAAACATTACCACAATCACATGTATGATTTATTTCGGAAGACTTACCGCGCGGACGTAAGGAAAAAGTTTTTTCATAAATTCACCATAAATCGAAATATTGTGCTAGAGACTTCCAATTAGCTGCAAAATTAAGGTAAATGATTGAATATTACTAAAATATAAGAGTTTTAGCTTACAATTGTGTTTTTCGACCATTTCGGTAGAGTCAAAGTTGACCGAAGGTTGAAATTTTGGCAATTATCGTTATTTATATGAAAATATCTCAAAACCGATAAAAACTACAATCATGAGTATTTTATTGTTATATTCTACATAAAAATGCGCACATTTTCATATGTAATACTTCATGTAACGGCTAATTTACAATGGTACAAAAATTATGTCAAAGTGACGAAATAATTTCTGAGATGTGTCACAGATACTTTTTAGTGCGGCAAGAAAGAAATTTGCGCTTGCGCGCCTGCGTAACAATTGTAAACAAAACAACACCTTGATCCGTGAACTCCCAGCATCCCCCAAGGCGCATGATTCAAGAGTTTTCGGCTGGTAGGCCTAAAAGTATTTTTCCGCGAATTTTTAAAAAAACTTTTGTATGTCGACGTAAAATTCGTCCAGTCGGCACCCGAGAGATAAAAAATGTCAACGTAAAATACGTCCAGTCGGCGTTTAAGGGATAAGCCATTACACAAAGTTTTATATATGAAATGTGCGCAAATTCATGAAAAATACAACAAAAAACAACCCATGGTTGTGGCTTTTGTCAGTTTTGAAATATTTTCATATAAATAATGATAAATAGAAAAAATTTGACCTTCGGTCAAATTTAACTCGACCGAAATGGTCAAAAACTGCAATATTCAATCAATTACCATCATTTGCAACAAACGGGAAGTCTCTAGCACAATATTTCGATTTATGGTGAATTTTTGAAAACAAACTTTTTTTAGGTCCGCATGTTACGAATTTATGCATCATATTGTGATAATATTTTCTCTGTGTTGTTTTGATCGTTTTACAATTTGTTATATACCAAAATCACTGCAATTTTGTGTACAATACAATGGAAAAATAATTAACTCATTAGTCTTTAAGCTGTTTTTGCTCCAGCAGCGAATTTGTACTACAATTTATATATGAAATTTTTTTTTGCAGTCATATATTCCAATATTTATATATGATAATGATATTTTTTTTTCATTTCTGATGGTTGCATACTAAACTTCAGGCAATGATGAAAAAAGGAGCAACAAATGAACTATTAATCTTAAAAATTAAGAGTGCTAGGATTTTTTGAAAAAAACTTTGAACGCCGCTGGCATACGGGAGACACTTTCGGAAATACTGGCTCGGCGTTTAAGGGTTAACTTCTTTAATTCATTTTTTTTTTTTTTTTTTTTTTTTCTTTTTTTTTTTTTTTGACATGTTAAGTTTGGGAATAAAATGATATTGTTATGATACAATAAAGTTTCATACATACTTACCTGGCAGATATATACATAGCTATCGACTCCGTCGTCCCCGACAGAAATTCAAATTTCGCAGCACTCGCTACAGGTAGGTCAGGTGATCTACCGCCCTGCTCTGGGTGGCAGGACTAGGAACCATTCCCATTTTCTAATCAGATTCTCTCTTCCACCTGTCTCCTGCGGGGAGGCTGAGTGGGTCTTCAATATTATATATCTGCCAGGTAAGTATGTATGAAACTTTATTGTATCATAACAATATCATTTTCATACATTCAACTTACCTGTCAGATATATACATAGCTGATTGACACCCTTTGGTGGAGGGCAAGAGACAGCTCACTACTGAATAGACAGGTAAACAACATATGTTGTAGGTATTTTATAGACCTTGTTCCTACCTTATCAGGTGGAAGACTTCGTGGCTACTGCCCAGGAGTCTGCTTCACCTCAAGAGCCTTAGCGAGATAGTGATCTGCGGCCAAGAGTTCTTGGGGTCTGTCGATGGGGTTTCATCCGCTTACTCGGCAGAGCCTAACTGGTATTTGTCAATGGGTGCTAATCCGCTTATATGACAACACGCCTTCTTTAAGGAGCACAACCGATCCCTTATCACCCGATCCTCCTAACACCCGTGTTAGTTCTAAGATTGCCAAGAGTCATCCCCGAACTCTTAGCAAACAACCAAAAACTCGATAATCACACATACAAAAGTACAAAAAAAAAATTTGTGTACCCCTCTAAAAGTCAGTTGCCACTCGATCTCCTAGTGAAGAGAAGTGAAGGCCGCCTGTGCGACATCTGACACTTCCATGCACAGGAAATTCAAGAACACATCCGACAAGAGGGTTACGTACACTTATTTAAGGATCGGTGCTCGCTCCATTACCCAGAACCGTCTGTGCTGACACAAACGGACCTAGAGAATAACATTTCTCATACCTAACAAGCACATCCTTTAAGTAATGGGATGCAAACACTGAGTTGCATCTCCAATAAGTTGCATCCAAAATATTTCTAAGCGACGTATTTCTTTGGAACGCAATAGACGTCGCGATTGCCCTTACTTCATGAGCTCTTACTCTTAATAGATTAAAAGAGTCATCTGGGCAGTTCTTATGAGCCTCGGTAATGACACTTCTAACATTGGTCTTTTGGGGTCGTTTACTGAGCACCATAGACCGTGTTGCGAACCCCCCAACTGCTTCTTTCTGTCCAGATAGAATTTAAGTGCTCTAACTGGGCAAAGGGATCTTTCTGCCTCTCTGCCTACCTGACTAGTAAGTCCTTTTACCTCGAAGCTCCTGGGCCAGGGATTCGAAGGATTCTCATTCTTAGCAAGAAAGAGAGTCTGGAATGAACAAATCGCAGAGTCTCCCTTGAAGCCAACTCGTGACTCAAGGGCGTGCAACTCGCTGACTCTTTTTGCCATAGCAAGAGAGAGCAGAAATAAACACTTTCTAGTGATATCTCAAAAGGAAGCCGTGTGTGGTGGTTCGAACTTTCGGAGGACAGAAATTTCAGGACCACATCCAAGTTCCAGCTTGGAACTCTGGGTTCTACTGACTTTGATGTTTCAAAGGAACGAATGAGATCGTGTAAATCCTTATCATTTGTCAAATCTAATCCTCTGTTTCTGAATACTGCTGAAAGCATGCTCCTGTACCCCTTAATAGTCGGTACAGAGAGATGGGATTTTTCCCTCAGGAAAAAAAGGAAATCAGCAATTTCGGTCACAGAGGTATTGGAAAAGGACAGCTTCTTCGACCTGCACCAACTTCTGAAAACTTCCCACTTCGATTGGTACACTTGCCTAGTAGATGATCTGTGGGCTCTGGCAATTGTGCTTGCCGCCTTGCGAGAAAACCCTCTCGCTCTGACAAGTCTTTCGATAGTCGAAAGGCAGTCAGAGCAAGAGCGGGTAGGTTTTGATGGTACCTCTCGAAGTGGGGTTGTTTGAGCAGATCTATCCTGTTTGGAAGAGATCTGGGGAAGTCCACTGTCCACTCCATTACCTCTGTGAACCAAATTCGGGATGGCCAATATGGGGCTATCAGAGTCATTTTGGTTCCCTTCGAGGCCACGAACTTTCTGACTACTTCCCCCAGTATCTTGAATGGGGGAAAAGCGTACACATCTAGCCCTGACCAGTCCAGGAGAAAGGCGTCTATTGCATAAGCCCTGGGATCTTCTACTAGGGCGCAAAATGTGTTTATCCTTTTGGAGAGGAACATGGTGAACAGATCTATTTGAGGCTTCCCCCAAAGATACCAAAGGCTCTGACAGACTTCCGAGTGGAGGGTCCATTCTGTAGGAAGGACCTGGAACCTCCTGCTCAGTCTGTCCGCTCTCACGTTCCTCTCCCCTTGGACAAATCTTGTTAGGAGAACTACATTCCTTTGATTCGCCCAAATCAGCAGATTTCTTGCTAGTTCGTATAGGGCGAGAAAGTGAGTTCCTCCTTGTTTTTTTACATAAGCCAGAGCGGTAGTATTGTCGGAGTTTATCTGTACCACTTTGTCTCTGACTATGTGCTCGAAGCTCTTTAGCGCAAGGTGAATTGCTAATAGCTCCTTGCAATTTATGTGCCATGACACCTGTTCTTCCGACCAGGTGCCTGACACTTTTTCTTTTGGATCCTAAGGTTGCACCCCAACCTGTCTTCTCAAGGAGATTCACCACCACCTTAATTGATCTTTTATCTCTGCTGAGATTGGAAACGTGTTCGAGAGTTGTCCTGTCTTCCAACTCCAACTCCTTCTCAGGAAGAACTGAAGCGGACGGAGATGCGTCTTCCTAGAGGGAAAGAACTGTTCGCGAGGAAAGGGTCCCCAGAAGGCTCAACCATTCCCTTGCTGAAGTGCGCTCTTTCTCTAAGAAGCTCGATACTGTGGTACATCCTTTCTTTATTCTCTCTTGAGAAGGAAATACTCGAAAACCCCAAGAATCCATCTGAATCCCTAGATAAACCATGTTCTGGCTGGGGACCATCTGAGATTTCTCGAGGTTTACAATCAATCCTAATGATTTCGTCAGTTCCAAAGTTGTTGACAGATCCTCCAAACACTGCTTTTGAGACCTGGCCCTGATGAGCCAGTCGTCCAGGTATAGGGAGACGTTTATCCCTTTCATATGTAAGTGTCTTGACACATTTTTCATCAAGTCTGTGAAGACTTGGGGAGGCCGTGGACAGTCCGAAACACAAAGGGCCCTGAACTGATAGATCCTTCCCTCAAACATGAAACGAAGGTACTCCTCGACGAATGGTGAATCGGATGTGGAATATGCGTCTTGAAGGTCTAGGGACGCCATCCAATCTCCTAGACGGAGTGCTGCAAGGAGACTGAAGCAGACGTTTCCATGCTGATCTTCTGTTGTTCTACGAATTTGTTCAGCGCACTTACATCCAGTACTGGTCTCCATCCCCCGAAGCTTTCGCTACAAGAAACAAGCGATTGTAAAACCCCGGGGAGCTGTGATCCAGTACCAGTTCTATTGCTCTTTTGTCCCACATCTGCTCCACCATTTGACGAAGAGTATCCATCAGAACAGGGTCCCTGTATTTGGCGGACAGTTCCCTCGGTGGTGATTGTCAAGGGAGGGCTGTCCTTGAATGGGATATAATAACCCTTCTTGATGATCGACATCGACCAAGGATCGGATCCTATGTCTTCCCAGGCTCCCGCAAAGAAAAGTAACCTAGAAAACTCCATACAGGTGGTCTGGGAGGATATTTGTTTTCTCATTTTCCTTCGTAAAGGGACGGAAGGAAGATCTTCCCCTTCTCTCTGTTGTCTTCCTTCTGGCGATAGATCTAGCTGGAGGGCCTCCTCGAAAGGGCCGCTGCTGAGCTGGACGAGCCCCTTTCTTTTCCTCACTGGCCACTGGTCTATTCTTCCTTGAAGACTGCCTAAGGAGATCTTGAGTGGCCTTCTCAGTTAGTGAATGAGCAATGTCTCTCACCAACTGAGAAGGGAATAAATGTTCTGAAAGCGGCGCAAACAACAAAGCGGACCTCTGCGAAGGAGAGAGGGCCTTAGTGAGAAAAGCACTGTGAACCGCCCTCTTTCTTTAGTATTCCCGCACCAAAGAGGGAGCAGACTTCCGCCGATCCATCTTGAACAGCCTTATCAATACATGTGAGGATACTCATGTAAGGCTTTGGGATTTAGTTGTTCCTTTTCCTGGGACTTCTTAGCCAGAACCCCAAGGGACCAATCCAGGAAGTTAAATACTTCTAAAGTGTGGAAAAGTCCCTTGAGGAGGTGGTCCATCTCCGAAAGACCCCATGTTGCTCTGGCCGAATTTAAGGCGTCTCCTCGAGGAGTCTACGAGACTCGAGAAGTCTGACTCGGCTGAACGGGCAGAGACAATCCCATATTCTCCCCCGTCTCATACCATATGCCTCTACCCGTTAGTTTAGCAGGAGGCATACAAAAAACTGTCCTTCCTAACTCCTTTTTTGTCTTGATCCAGGAGTCAAGAGATTGTAGGGCCCTCTTCATGGATATGGCCGGCTTCATTTTCAGGAAGGAGGAAGACTTGTGTGCTTTCGTACTTGAAAAGAGAGCGTGTGAAGAAGGAGGAGCAGCTGGAGTCAACGAATCTCCATACTCTTCTAAAAGGATAGAAGAAAGAACTTTATAATTTGAAAGTCCTTCTTTATTAGTAATCTCGTCCTCCGAGACGTCCTCTAAGTTTATAGGCTCGGAAGGAGAAGGCTCCCTTCTTTCGTCTGTCTCCTCCCTTGATCTCTTCCTTTCCGAAGAAGAAGCATTTCTAATAGGAGAGGGACTAAGAGTTACTCTCTCTCTACGCCTATCCTTAGGAGAGTCATGGATAATTTTAGTTTGATGCCTGGAGGACTCCTGGCGGTTGTCAGGCTCTTCATGTAGAGAATGCGCCTGGCGCTTAGCAGGAGTATCTCGCTCAGAATACTCCTGGTGCTTGGTAGGCGCATCGCGCTCCGAATACTCCTGGCGCCTGGGAGGAGTATTAAGCTCAGAATACTCCTGGCGCCTGGGAGGAGTATCGAGATCGGAATACTCCTGGCGCCTGGCAGGCGTATCGCGTTCCGAATATTCCTGGCCCTTGGAAGGCGCATCTAGTTCCGAATACTCCTGGAGCTTGGCAGGAGTATTGATCATGGCAGGCGCATTTCGCTTGGCAGGCGCATTGCGCTTAGCAGGCGCTTCACTCCTATCAGGAGCTTCCTCTTCTCCAGCTGGATCTCGGCGCTTGGTTGGAGTTCTAGGTCTTGAACGATGTACAGGAAACTCAGGCTCTTTGTGCCTACTTGGCGCCTGGCTCCTAGCTACAAGCCGCCCCCCCAGGCGCTTGGCAGGAGTTACTTCCTTTTCCACTTCTCGCCTGTCTAACGCTCCACTCCCCCCAGAGATGGCCGCCTGTGCGACAACTCCCCTGGAATGCTCTTGCGCCTGACAGGAGATCGGTATTTGGATCTTTTAAATCGAAAGCCTATCATCTTCTTACGAGTAGGCTCCTTGGAAAGTACTCCTACCAAAGACGCTAATTGCTCCTGCATATTTAGCAAAATTTTCCTGGTCGAGGACTCGTTCGAATCAGGAGAGGGAGATCTGGAAGGCGCTCGAGGATCTCTCACAGTCCAAGTATCTAACTCCTTCCTAGCCTTCTTTATTACCGAAGGCGCATCTTCTTCAGAGAAGAGCTCGGGGCTAGAATTGAGTTCAGGTTCTTTCCAATTCCTCTTCAGCGGACGGGAAAGCTTCGACTCCTTCCATCCTCTTCTCGGTGAAGGCGAACTAGAAGACGAAAAGCACTCTCGTATTTTCCTATAGCGGTCCCTGGCAGTCTGAGATGTAACAGATTCTGCCGAAGGGACGCCTGATCATTGGGGATTCTCCACAACCTCCGTTAGGCTTTCGACTTTCCTTCTCCTCTGGGCCAGGGAGCTTGGAAGCGGTCTAGACCTGGGAGCGTCGCAGAGACGACCAGATGCCCCCTCCACCACACTGGGGACACTAAAATCACTTGAAAAACCACATTCACTTTTCTTACCTTCCAATGCTGCCATTTTTTCCTGCATTTTCTGAAGGGAAGCTCTGAGTTCCACAATTTTCGAAGCAGAATCAAGAGGGGTTAGCAACCTGTGAATGGGCTGAAACAGAATGCGAATAATTATCAGAAGAAGAAGCTACAGAACTAGATAGAAGTTCACGAGATTTCCTGCGGCTTTTGTAAACCGCCTTCCTCTCTCTATCTTTCTCTAACTTCTTCAAGTAAGAAGTTAGATTCTTCCATTCTTGCGCACTCAGTCTCTCGCAATCGTTACACGTGTTCTCAATCGAACACTCAACCATTCTACATCCACTGCATGTAGTGTGAGGATCTACCGAAGCTTTCGGAATCCTCACCTTACAGCCCTCATTCACACACACTCTGAAACTAACACTAGAGTCAGACATATTCAAGAAAATCCAAAGCCAAGTCCAAAAAACAGTCCACGATAGCGAATGCCAAACAACGATCCAAGTACGTCACCAAAAATCAGTCGAAAGATGATCAAAAAGCGATGAAAAAAGAATTCCAGTCAGGAGGTAGTAACAACAATGTTGACACTACCGGCGACAGAGAGAATCTGATTAGAAAACGGGAAGGGTTCCTAGTCCTGCCACCCAGAGCAGGGCGGTAGATTACCTGACCTACCTGTAGCGAGTGCCGCGAAATTTGAATTTCTGTCGGGGACGACGGAGTCGATAGCTATGTATATATCTGACAGGTAAGTTTAATGTATGAAAGTGGTATTTTATTCAGAACAGGTTTTATTAATCAAAGACTGGTATCATCAGTATACTGGTATTATCAGAATACTGGTATGTGGGAACGCGTTCCTCTGGTTCAGATCAAGCAGGGGTCGTCGTCGGTGTTGGTATCTTTCCCTAGGAGAGGTCAATATCAGGCTGAGGTCGTCTCTGGTATTCAAGTGGTATTACTGCTGGTATAGCTCTGGCTTATCGCGACGTTTCAACCTTCTTGTAGGTCATCTTCTTAGCTGGTTAGCTGTAGAAGTGAAGAGATGGTGTCAGCATGCCGGTATTTATAGCGGCTCGAATCCTAGAGCTGCGTTCTCATTGGTCGAGTCTGTCTGGGGTGAAGTCTGGGATCTCTCGTCGATGGTTGCAGGGATGCAGCCGTGCGAGCGCTAGAGTAGTGCATCAGCGAATGAATGTCAGGTGTCCTGCCTGCATTAGGAATCCTATCATCCCGCTGGTGCTCCTGGATATTTGGGTGGTCGTTCCCTGCTGATCTTCGGGCGGCGGTAGGGAGGAGAAACGTTTCTTGAGTAATGTTAAAGTTAGGTTTCTCCTTTCCTATATGGAGGGCTTCCAGGATTCGTAAACGTCGGGAATCGGTGGTTTGGTCAATTATTTCGATATTAGGTACAATATCGCTCCTTTTTAATCTTACGTTATGGGCAGTCCTGGCGTGACTATAAAAGGCTCCCTCTTGGGCGTGGCAGGAGATTCTCTTGGAGAATCGCATGGTGGTCATGCCGATGTATTTGCCGAGGCATCCTCGGACGGGCATGTGTATCGATAGACCACGCTCGTCTTCTTCGAAGGGATCCTGCGCGGGGGTAGGGGGGGGGGGTGGGGGGCTAGGTTGTTCCTCATCACCAGGCTGCTTGTCTTCTTTGTTTTATAATATATTATTAAATTAATGGTCTTGTCCTGATTGGTGGGGGTGACATTTCTCTCTATGATGGTCTTGAGGGCTTGCTCGTCCTTATACCTTCAGTGAAAGTGCCCTTTGTAAAAAAGCTTGATGGGCTCTGGGATGTCAGGGCAGGGTTCCTGGAGGTAACAATCTTCAACTTGCTTTGCTATCACAGCATCGACAGCGCGATTAGTGTGTCCGTTGTCGAATAGGACCTGGGCCGTTCGTTCCAGTTCGCTATGTGTGTCGCTCCAGGAAGAGCAGTGCGAGAGGGCCCTCCTGACGACGGCGCTGATGGTGAAGTGCTTATACCTCTCAGGGCACTAGCTCTCTCCGTTCATACACATAGTACCTAGGTTCGTCGGCTTCGTGTACACGTTCATGCGGAATCGGGTGTCTTGCTGCTCGACAAGGACGTCGAGGAAGGGAGGCGGCGGTCTTGGCAGTGTTCTATGGTAAAGGAAAGGCAGCTGTGATCATGAAATGCACGTCGCAGCTGCTCTATCTCTACCTGGGAGTTGGCACTGACGAAGGTGTCATTGATGTAGTGCACATACATCCTTGGTTTGCTGGAATTCTGGAAGACCTCTCTCGACGTGGCCCATGTAAAAATTGGCGAAGAGGACTGCCAAAGGGAGAACCCATCGCCG
>NC_087200.1:96185247-96207309 GCF_015104395.2 Macrobrachium nipponense | reverse complement strand
CATTTTGCTAAGAAGCTTTCAAACAGAAAGTCTCTTGCAACTTTCATTGCTGTTTACCGCAATGTAACAGAATTTTGGACGATTCTAACACGGCAGAGCACTATATTATATAATGCTCTCATGCTTACGAAAGCATAGCCTTATTAGGGAACGGAGCATGCTCAGTGAGAAAATGGATGAGTCTGATGGGAACCATTTTCTTCGTGGCAGAAGTTTGTTTCCCTGAATGGACTACATTACACCCTATAAAGTTTTTATGCATTCAACTTACTTGTCAGATATATACTTAGCTATAGACTCCGTCGTCCTCGATAGAAATTCGAATTTCGCGGCACACTCTACAGGTAGGTCAGGCTATCTACCGCCCCGCCGCTGGTGGCGGGAATAGGAATCATTCCCGTTTTCTAAGACAGATTTTCTCTATCGGCCGTGACAGCAACATTGTTGTTGTTACTCCTGATTTGATTTTCGTGTTTTTTCATCGCTATTGATCTTCTAAGCTGGTTATTTTGGTGACGTATTGGATCTTTGGGGTTTGGCATACTCTTTCGTGGAACGTTATTTGGACTTGGTTTTTGGATTTTTCTCACAATGTCGGATTCTAGCTTTACGGTTAGAAGACAGTGTGTAAATGAGGGATGCATGGTGAGGCTACCGAAAGCTTCGGTAGATCCTCACAGTTTGTAAGGGGTGTAGAATGAATGAATGCTCTATCTATAACACCTGTGATGAATGTGTTGGTTTGAATGAGGAAGAATGGAAGAATTTAAATTCCTATTTAAGGAAATTGGAGATGGATAGGGCTAGGAAGGCTTCCTCTAGAAGCGTAAGTAGGTCTCGCTCTAACGAGCCTATTAAATTAACACCTAACCCTAAACCTGTATCTTCTTCCTCTAGTACTAAGACTGCAAATCCAGCAACGGAAATTGCAGATCTTAAAGCTGTACTACAAAGGATGGAACGTAAAATGCTGACGTTACAAGGTAAGCACAGTGATAGTGATTTAAGTGTCCCTAGTGCAGTGGAGGGTGCGTCTGATCGGTTTCATCTCGCTCCAGGCCTAGACCTCTTCCAAGTCACAGGCCCCAGAGAGAAGGAATGTCAAAAGCCTTACGGAGGTTATGGAGAATCCCCACCGATCAGGCGTCCCCTCGGCAGATTCTGTGACGACCCGAACTGCCAAGGATCGCTATCGAAAAAGCATCCGGAAAAAGTGTTTTCATACATTCAACTTACCTGTCAGATATATACATAGCTATCGACTCCGTCGTCCCCGACAGAAATTCAAATTTCGCGGCACTCGCTACAGTAGGTCAGGTGATCTACCGCCCTGCTCTGGGTAGCAGGACTAGGAACTATTCCCAGTTTTTCTAATCAGATTCTCTCTGTCGCCGGTAGTATCAACATTGTTGTTACTTCCTCCTGACTGGAATTCTTTTTTCACAACTCTTTTGATCATCTTTCGACTGATTTTTGGTGACGTACTTGGATCGTTGTTTGGCATTCGCTATCGTGGACTGGTTTTTGGACTTCGCTTTGGATTTTCGTGAATATGTCTGATTCTAGTGTTAGCTTCAGAGTGTGTGTGAATGAAGGCTGTAAGGTGAGGATTCCGAAAGCTTCGGTAGATCCTCACACTACATGCAGTGGTTGTAGAAAGGTTGAATGCTCAATTGAGAATACGTGTAACGAGTGTGAGAGATTGAGTGCGCAAGAATGGAAGAATCTGACTTCTTACTTGAAGAAGTTAGAGAAGGATAGAGAGAGGAAGGCGGCTACAAAAGCCGGAAAATGTCTAGTAGTTCTGTAGCTTCTTCTTCTTCTCTTAATTATGCCCATTCTGTTTCAGCCCATTCACAAGTTTATCCCTCTGATTCCGCCTCAGAAATAGCAGAACTCAGAGCTTCCCTTCAAAAAATGCAAGAGAAAATGGAAGCATTAGAAGGTAAGAGAAGTGAATGTGGTTCTCGAGTGAGTTAGTGTCCCCAGTGTAGTGGAGGGGGCGTCTGGTCGTCCCTGCGACGCTCCCAGGCCTCTAGACCTCTTCCAAGCTCCCTGGCCCAGAGGAGAAGGAAAGTCGAAAGCCTTACGGGGGGTCGTGGGGAATCCCCAACGATCAGGCGTCCCTTCGGCAGAATCGTATACATCTCAGTCTGCCAGGGACAGCTATAGAAAAAGCGTCCTTCGTGAGTGCTTTTCATCTTCTAGTTCGCCTTCTCCGAGAAGAGGATGGAAGGAATTGAAGCTTTCACGTCCGCTAAAAAGGAACTGGAAAGAACCTGAGCTTAATTCTAGCCCCGAGCGCTTCTCTGAAGAGGAGGCGCCTTCGGTAATCAAGAAAGCTAGAAAGGATTTAGATCCTTGGAAGGGAAAAGACTCTCGAGTGCCTTCCAGATCTCCTTCTCCTGATTCGAATGAGCCTTCGACCAGGAGAATTTTGATGAATGTACAGGAGCAAATAGCGTCTTTGGTAGGAGTACTTTCTAAGGAGCCTACTCGTAAAAAGGATGACAGGCTTCCGATTAAGAGATCCAAATACCGATCTCCTGTCGGGCGCGACGAACCCTCCAGGGGAGTTGTCGCACAAGCGGCCATCTCTGGGGGGACCGGTGCGTTAGGCAGGCGAGATGTGGGAAAGGAAGTAACTCCTACCAAGCGTCAGGCGCCAACTAGGAGCCAGGCGCCAAGTAGGCGCAAAGAGCCTGACTTTACTGTAGATCGTTCTAGGCCCAGATCTTCATCCAAGCAACAAGAGCCAATTGGAGAAGAGAGAACTCCTGATAGGAGTATAGCGCCCGCTAAGCGCAATATACTTGCTATTCGAAAGGCGCATTCCATTGAGCGATACTCCTACCAAGCCTCAGGAGTATTCGGAACTAGATGCGCCTTCCGTAGGTCAGGAGTATTCGGGAAGAGATACTCCTGCCAAGCGCCTTGATTACTCTGGCTCGATACTCCTCCCAGGCGCCAGGAGTATTCTGGACTTTTTACTCCTACCAGGCGCCAGGAGTATTCGAAGCGCGATGCGCCTACCAAGCGCCAGGAGTATTCTGAGCTTAATACTCCTACAGGCGCCAGGAGTATTTGGAGCGAGATGCGCCTTCCAGACGGCAGGAGTATTCGAAGAGTGTAACGACTGTCAGGCGCCAGGAGTATTCCAAACAGGTTACTATCCTACCAGGTCCTCCATGGAGTATTCTCAGTGAGATACTCCTGCTAAACCCGGCCGGATTCGGATTCCCTCGTGAAGAAGCTTGAACATCCGACAGGAGTCTAACCAGGTGCGTTAGGAGCAGTGATACGTGACTCCCTCCTAATGATAAACGTAAGGCAGAGAGTTACTTCCTAGACCCATCTCCTTCATAGAAGGGTGCTTCTTTCTCTTCGGAAAGGAAGAAATCTAGAGATGGAGGACACGAGGAGGGAAGGGAGCCTTCTCCGTTCCGATTCCATTACTTTAATTTGGATGACCGTTCCTCGGAGGAACGAAGTTACTAACCAGGAAGGGAAGGGCTTTCGAATTACAAAAGATTTTTCTTGTCCTTGGCTCTTCTCTTAGAAGGAATATGAGATGCACTTAACTCCAGCCGCCCTCCTTCCTTCCTCCTCGCTCTCTAATTTTCAAGTACCGAATGGCACACAAGTCTTCGTCTTTCCCTGAAAATAGAATAGCCGGGCCATATCCATAGAAAAGGGCCTTACAATCTCTGGTACTCCTGGATCAAGACTTAAGTGGAGTTAGGGAAGGACGATCTTTTTGCTACTGCCATCCCGCTAAACTAAGGGGCAGGAGAGGCATATGGTAACGAAAACGGGGAGAAAAAACATGGGATTGTCTTCTGCCCTGTTTAGCTGCAAATCGGACTTCTCCAGTTCTCGTAGAACCGTCGTTGAGGATACATGACTTGAACTTCAGGCAAAAGCCAACCAATGGGGTCCTTTTCGGAAATGGACCATCTCCTCCAAGGAATTTGTTTTCACACCTTAGAAGTATTTAACCGCTTCCTAGATTGGTCCCTTGGGGGTCATTTGCTAAGAAGTCCCATTGAAAAAGAACAACTAAGCCCTGAAATACCTTGCATAGCATCCCTTACATGCATAGATAAGGCGGTGGTTTCAAAGATGGATCGGCGGAAGTGTGCTCCCTCTTTCGGTGGCGGGTAATACTACTAAAGAAAGAGAGCTGGTTCATGAGTGCCATTTATCTCACTAAGGCCGTCTCCCTTCGCAGAGATCCGCTTTGCTGTATGCGCCTCCTTCTCTGAGCATTTATTTGCCATTCGCAGGTTCGGTGAGAGACATTGCCCATTCAAAACTGAACTGGAAAGCCACTCCAGGATCTTTTAAGGCAATCCTCAAGGAAAATAATAGACCTGTGGCTAAGTGAGGAAACAAAGGGAAAGCATCTAAGCCAAAATCTCAAACCAACAAGGCAAGCCCTTTTCGAGGAGGCGCTCCAGGCTAAAATCCATCGGTCAGAAGGAAATCAACTTTTGAAAAACTAGGGGAAGATCCTGCCTTCCGTCCCTTTAAGAAGGGAAAATGGTAAAAGTGGAAATCTTTCCTCCTGAAACACCTGTATAGACAGGCCATGGTTACAAATTCTTTGCGAGAGCATGGAATGGGAAACATAGGATCCGATCCTTGGTCAATGTCAGTAATCAAGAATGGGTTCATTATATCCCATTCAAGGACAGGACCCCCCCTTGGACAACGTCCACTGAGGGAAACTGTCAGCCAGATAAACAAGGACCTTGTTCCTGATGGATTTAACTCTTCGGTCCAAAATGGGTGGAAGGCATAGATGTGGGACTAAAAGAGCCAACTAGGAGCTGGTACCTGGATCAAAGCTACCCCGGGGGTTTTACAATCGCTTTGTTTCTCGTAGCGAAAGCCTCGGGGGGGATGGAGACCACGGTACTGGATTGTAAGTTTGCGCTGAACAAATTCGCTACAACAACAGAAAAAGTTCAGCATGGAAAGAACGTCCTGCCTCAGAGTTCACTTGCAGCTTCTCCGGTCAAGGAGATTGGGATGGGCGTCTCTAGCTCTTCAACCAAGACACATATTTCCACGTCCCCCGATTCACCATTCGTCGAGGAAGTAACCTTCGTTTCAATGTTCGAGGGAAGGATCCTAATCAGTTCAGGGCCCATGTTTTTGTTTCGGCCTTTCTACGGGCTTCCCCAAGTCTTCACAGACTTCGATGGAAAAAAATGTGTCAAAACACCTTCCACATGAAAGGGATAAACGTCTTCCCATTATACCTGGGACGACCTGGCTTCATCAGGGCCAGGTCCTCAAAAAGCCAGTGTTCCTGGATGGACCTTGTCAAAAAATCCTGGGAATTGACAAACAAGACATTAGGTATTTAATCGTGAACCTCGCGAAATCGCACGATGGTTCCCCACAGCCAGAAAACGATAGTTCTATCTGGGGATTCAGATTGGATTCTCGGGGTTTTTCGGAGTATTTCCTTCTCAAGAGAGAGTAAGGAAAGGCTGGTGCCACAGTATTGAACCCTTTCTTAGAGAAAGAAAAGCGGTACTTTTTCAGCGAGGGGAATGGTTGAGCCTCTTGGGGGGGTGGGACCCTTTCCTCGCTCGAACAGTTCTTTGCCCTCTAGGAAAGACTGCATCTACCGGTCCAGCTTCAGTATGTTCCTGCGAAGCAGTTTGGAAAGTTGGAAAGACAGGAAAGACCGCTCTTCGGGACCGCCGTTTTCCCCGATCTCAATTAGAAGTAAAGCAAACAGTTAAGGTGGTGGTTGACCCCTTGGAAGAAAACAGGGAGGAGTAGTCCTTAGGAAGTTTCAGAACCCAAAACCTGACATTGTTCTCAGACGCGTCGGAGACAGGTTGGGGTGTGGCAACTCCTAGGGTGTTCCGAAAGAAGTGGTCAGGCACCTGGTCGGAAGAGCAGGTTGTCATGGCCACATAAATTGGCAAGGAGCTCTTTGCCGATTCCCACCTCGCGTTTAAGGAGCTTCGAGCAGATCGTCAGAGACAAAATGTAATTCAAGAAAAATAAACCCTCCGACAATACGACCGCTTCGGCTTGCAGATTTCCAAGTAAAAGCAAGGGAGGAACTCACTCTTTCGCCCCTATACGAACTGGCAATAGATCTTGCTGATTTGGGCAAATCAAAGGAATGTGGTCCTTTCTAAAACGAGATTTTGTTCAAGGGGAGAGGAACGTGAGGACGCGAACAGACCTGAGCAAGGAGGTTGCCCAGGTTCCTTCCTACAGAATGGGACCCTCCACTCGGAAGTCTGATCAGCAACCCATTTGGTATCTTTATTGGGGTGGGAAACCACAGGTTAAGATCTATTCGCCACGGTTTCTCTCCAAAAACAAGGATAGACACATTTTTGCGCCCTGGTAGAGGATTCCCAGGGCTTATGCTATAGACTCCCTTTCTCCTGGGACTGGTCATGGCTAGACGTGTATACGCTTTTCCCCCATTCAAGATTTCTGGGGAAATAGTTCAGAAAGTTTGTGGCCTTCGAACGGGAACCAGAATGACTTCTGATAGCCCCATATTGGCCCATCCCGAATTTGGTTCACGGAGGTGATGGAGTGGAGAGTGGGACTTTCCCCCAGATCTCTTCCAAAACAGGATTCGATCTGCTCGAGGCCAGGAATACCAACCCCACTTCGAAGGAGGTACCATCAAAAATTCTGACCGGCCGATCTTGACTCTGACTGCCTTTCGGACCTATCGAAAGATTGGTCCAGAGCGAGAGGGTTTTCTCGCCCAGGCCGGGCGAAGCGCGAATTGCTTAGAAGCCCCCGCAGATCATCTACTCGGCGAGTGTACCAATCGAAGTTGGGGAAGTTTTCCAGAAAAACTGGGTGCAGGTACTAAGCAAGCTGTTTCCTCTTCCAATACCTCTGTAAACCGAAAAATTGCGGATTTCCTTCTTTTCCTGATGGGAAAAGTCACATCTCTCTGTACCAACAATTAAAGGATAACAGAAGTATTGGCTTTCGTCAGTCTTTAGAAACAGAGGCTTAAGACTTGACGAACTAATTAAAGATTTGCACGATCCTCATCCGCTTCTTTTGTGAAAACCGTCCCAAGTCAGTAGAGTCCTAGGATTCCGAGCTGGTGGGAACTTTAGAATGTTAAGGTTCTGAAAATTTTCTATCCATCGGAAAAGTTCGAACCACCTCAATAACGGCGTCAATTCCGTGATATCACTAGAAAGTAGGAAAGTGATATTTCTTCTATCTCTGGGCTATCGGACTAAAAGGGTCAGCGAGTTTGCCACGCCCACCTTGACGTTCACGAGTTGGTTTCAAAGTAAGAGTTCTGCGATTTTGTTGTCATTCCCAGAACTTTTTGTCTTGCCAAAAACGATGAACCCTTCCTTCGATCCGCTGGCCTAGGTAGTTTCCCGAAGTAAAAGGACTTACTATCCTAGTAGGTCAGAGAAATAGAAAGATCACTTTGTCCCAGTTAGAGACACTGAAAATTCTATCTGGGACCAGAAAGAAAGAAGCGGTTGGGAGTCTCAACAACATGGTTCTTTGGTGCTCTGTTAAAAAGACCCTCCAAGAGACCTATGTCTAAAAATGCTTTGGCCTTCTTTTGTTAGAAGTGTAATTACCGGGCTTCTCATTAAGAACTTGCCCCATATGACTCGTTTTAATCTATTAAGAGTAAGAGCTCATAGGTAAGGGCAAGACGTTGACATCAATTGCGTTCCAGAGGGAAATATGTCACTTAAAAAATTTATTGGTTCGGACCAACCCTATTGGAGATGCAACTCAGTATTTGCATCTCATTATTTAAAAGTATGTCGCGAGTAATAAACGTTTATGAGAAATGTTTTTCTTTAGGAGGTCCGTTTGTGTCAGCATCATGACGGTTCTGGGTAAAGAAGAGAGCACCGATCCTTAAAATATTTGTGTCGTAATCCCTCCGTTTGTCGGTGATGTGTTCTCGTGTTTCCTGTGCATGGGAGTGTCAGATGTCGCACGTGGCGGCCTTCACCTTCGCTTCATTAGGAAATCGAGGGGTGAACAGCTGACTATTAGAGGGGTACAAAATTTTTATTTTTTGTTGTATGTATGAGTTTTCGAGGGGGGGGGGGGGGGTTTGTGGTTGTTTGCTTAAGTAGTTTGGGGATGACTCTTAGCAATCTTAGAACTAACACCGGGTTAGGATCGGCGTGATCGGGATCGGTTTGTTGTGCTCCTTAAAGAAGGTTGCGTTGTTGTCATATAAGCGGATTAAGCAACCCCACCTTGACAACGCCAGTTTAGGCTCTGCCGCGTAAGGGGTGGATAAGACCCCATCGACAGACCAGCAAGAACTCTTGGCCACAGCTCACTATCTTGCTAATGGGCTCTTGAGATGGAAGCAGACTTCATGGGCAGTAGGCCAGCGAAGTCCTTCCATCTTAATAAGGTAGGAACTAAGGTTTAGTTTATTTATACCTACAACAATATGGTTTGTTTTACCGTTGTTAGTCAGTTAGTTAGCTGTCTTCTTGCCCATCCACCAAATGGGTTGGTCAATCAATATGTGTATACTATCTGACAGGTAAGTTTGAATGTAATAAAATGAAATATTTGTTTATGATACAATAAAGTTTCATAACATACTTACCTGGCAGATATATACAATTGAAGACCCACCCAGCCATTGCCCCGCAGGAGGACAGGTGGTAAGAAGAAGAATCTGATTAGAAAAACTGGAATAGTTCCTAGTCCTACTTCTTTTTCTTCTTCCTGCCTACCCAAGAGCAGGGCGGTAGCTCACCTGGACCTACCTGTTATCGAGTGCCGCGAAATTTGAAGTTTCCTGTCGGGGGACGACGGAGGTCGATAGCTATTTATATATCTTGCTAGGTTAAGTATGTTATGGAAACTTTTATTGTATCAAACAATAAATTTTTCTTCGTCAGATTCTTCACCTAATGTAAGGGGCTGGAGCTCTGATGAACTGTCACCCCCGCCCCGTAAACGAAGGAGTTGGAAGGCTCCAAACTTTAGTTATTCAAGCCCTGAGCTTTTTCTCCGATGGATCTCCATGTGAAAGGAAAGAAAAGAAAATTAGTTCCGAAACATACGTAAATCGGAGTCCCCCTTCCTCGTTCTAGTCTAGACCACCCCCTCCCCTCATCCTGAATCAGGAAAGGAGAAATAGAATGCGCGGGCGAAGATTCCCTCCTGTGCAAGGAGCAGCTTTCCTCTTTATAGTATGGAATAGTTTTTTACTGAAGGAGACTCCCAGAAAAAAAAGGACTCTTTCCTTCCTGATAAAGAAAACGAAGGGAAGGAAAGAAATAACGAAAGTTTCGGATTCTACTAGGATGAGGAAAAACAAAGAATGCGCCAGATGCGCTAGAAGCTCTTTCTTACGATTTCAGATGCTGCTAGATTGCGCAGAAAGGCGTCCAGCCTGGCGCAATGGCCGCTAGAAGCGCCATCCCGGCGCAATGCCGTGCCAGAAGCGCCAGCCATGAAGCAAGGAGCCACGAGCGCCAAATCCTGGACGAAATGAGCCACCCAACGTGACATCTAAGAGACGGACTTCTTGCCGAAAAGACAATTAAGCCAGGAGGATTTTGTCTAGCTTTCGGTAAGGATAAACCTTTACCTGACGGGCGGGGAAACAAGGGTGTCGCAACGGGCGGCCGGCCGTAGCCCCTTGTCAGGATAAAGGTGGTTCTGGCGAAAGCGATAGGAGAGGACGTCCACTTCCTCTGACAGGAGAGAAAGGTTGTTGTCCGCACAACTTGCGGCCGTCACTCTTGCCCAGGAGAAGGATTAAGGTCGTCTTGCAGGATCCAATCCTATCTCCTCGTAGGGTACGCAAGTTTGATCGCCACAGGCGGTCGTCGTTCTTGCGAGAGTGGGGCGCAGATACCCGGCAAAGAGGACCCGTCTCCATATGGGAAAATAAGAAATCCTCTTCGGAAATTGGAGTTGATTTTAGGAATGAAGTTTCGGAACTCTGGAAGACCACTCGGCTCCGCAGGCTTTGTCCAGCCATTACAAGACACTGGCAGGCCCTCTACTTCAAGAGTTTTCTGGGGACTCTTTTAAGCCCGACCTGCTCCTCCTTCTCCAAAAGTCCTTATTTAAACAAGTACTAAGGTCCTGAAGCAATCATCTTTCATTAAAATGAAGCCCAACCACATTTCCATGAATAAGGCTCTCCGATTCGTTAGGAAAGATTGGTTTTAAATCCAAGGAGAAGGCGGGGAAAGAACAGTCTTTGGCCTGCCCTCCATTCCAGACTATCAGGAAAGAAGGGAATTTGGTACGAACGGGTAACGGGCGAATCGAACTGGGTCTTAGCTCTCCCTACCACTGCCGAAGCAGATTTTTTTTTGTTCGAAACCTGGTGGATTTCGTCAAGGAGGATCAAGCCTTGTTCAATCCAGGCAAAAGAATCACCATGGGGGACTTCTGAGTTTGGACCATCTTCCTCAAGGGATTGTTTAAGGTCTATTAAGTTTTAATTTTAACTTCTTAGACTGGTCCCATTGGGGTTGTTGGCCAAAAAAGACTCAAGAGCTGAATCTCTTAGTCCAGAGGTCCTTCTATAGTGTACTGTCCTTGCATGGACAAAGCGGTTCAAGATGGATCAGGAGAGGTGGCCCATCCGCTGTTTGGAACTGGAAATTTCTGAAGAAGAAGAGTCTTATTTAGCTCCTTTTCTGACGAAAGCCTTTAGTTACTCCCATTCAGAGGTCATCTCTTCTTTTAATTCCAATTCCTCTGTTCCGACCCAACTTGTTTCCTGCAACAACTAGTAACGGAACATTTTCATCATTCTTTACATGAAAAGCCCACTTCAAGATCTCTTGGCCCAATCTTGCAAAGAAATCAAAGAACTTCAGTGCCTGATAAGAGGAGAGAAATCGTAACTCCTCAACAGCCTTTACTTTTTTTCCCTTTCGAGGGAGCTCCTTCGGACCCAGACCCTCCCTTTAAGAAGAGAGGAGTAGTACAAGAAGAGAGGTAGGTCTTCATTCAGACCAAATCAAAGAAAGCAAAGAAATGAGGACACCCAGTTCCCTTTTCAAGTCCGTAGGGTAGGCAGCCAGGAACGTCGGTAAAGGTTTTCCGAAGAATGGGACTCTGAGACAGGCAGAAAATATGGGTCCCTTTCAGTGGTAACAAAGGGATTATATGTATTAAATCCCCTTTCGAGAACAGGCCTCCCTTGACAACACGAACCCGAGGGAACTGTCAGGCCAAATACAGGTGACCCTGCCAAGAAAGAAGCATTATTATTGCAACTGGTTAGAAACAAGATGTTGGCAAAAAGGAGGGCCATCGAAGTGGGTTCAGGAATCCGCATTCCCGAGGATTCTACAACCGTCGTTTTTCTGGGGTTCCGAAATCCTCGGGAGGGTGGAGAACCGGTTCCTCTCGATGGTGAAGCGCATTGAAACCGATTTGTAGAGAACACAAAGTTTCTCTATGGAAACATCAAAACTCGGTTTCTTGCGGCTACTTCGGTCCAGGAGAGTTGGATGGGTCTCCATTAGATCTACAAGATGCTTACTTTCATTTGTCCCCCTGATCCATCATCGAAAGAAAAATATCTTCCGGTTTCCATGATGCAGGGAAAAGTATTCCAATTCAGAAGCCCTATGGCTTCGGCCTGTCTACCGGCCCCTCAGGTTGTTCACGAAGCTAAATGATGAAAACGGGGTTGCGAGGATGGCTACAATCGCTAGAAAGGGAATTAAATATATCCTTTATCTGGGACGATTGGCTAATAAGAGCAAAATCCGGAACGTTCAGTGCTTGAAGGTACTTGGAGAAGACTTTGAATTTGACCAAAATCTCTGGGGACTACTCGTTGAACCTCAAGGAAATTCACAATTAATCCCCAGACAGGAACATAGTCTATCTGGGGAATTACAGAGTGGATTCCCGGGGTTTTCGGGTTTTCGGGCGTTTCCATCTCAAGAGAGAAGTTGCTCGAGGCTTAGAAAAGATCTCGAACTTCTTAGGGAAAAAGAACGGACCTCGGCGGGGAAGGGAATGGCTCCAGTCTGGCTGGGCAACCCTTTTCCTCGTTAGAGCAGTTCAGTTTCCCTAGGGAGAATTAAATCTCAGACCTCTGCAATTTTGTTATCTCAAACAAATGTGGAGTCAAAAGAAAGGAGGAATTGTCTTTGAACGTTTTTTCCCCGTCAATACAGGGGGATAAAAATCCCGACTGAGTGGTGGGGTTAACCCCATTCGCAAAGAACGAAAGGGGAGTGTCCCTCTTGATTCGGAACCCCTCAGTGTTGGTTTTTTTTTTACCGATGCCTCGGCAAACAGGTTGGGGTGGGAGCAAACCACACTAGGGTCCCAAAGGAAGTGTCAGGTACCTTGGACCAAACAAACAGGGACTACTTCTGCACATCAATTGCGTAAGGGAACTCCTGGCTATTCAATTCTCGCCCACCTGGAAAATAATTCGAAGCGGGCAAGTTCAGAGGAGTGGTAGTTACAAGTCAAGTTCCGACAATACCACAGCTTCTGGCTTTACATCCTGGAATCAAGGGGCACTCACTCTTCTCACTGAACGAAATAGTGAGAGATCTATTAACTTGGACAGAGGAACGGGGCATTATTCGGACAAGGTTGTTCAAGGAGTAAAAAACAACCTAAGGGCAGACCAGTTGAGCAGAGAGAACCAGGTACTCCCGACAGAGTGGATGCTCCACTCAGAAGTCTGCAGACAAATATGGTCCCTCTCGGGGAAGACCCCAGATCGACCTGTTTTGCCACGTTCCTCTCCAGAAATATAGACACTTCTGCTCGCTAGAAGAAGATCCCAGAGCCACGGCGATCGATGCTTTCCTCATGGATTGGTCAGGCATAGACGCCTACGCCTTTCCCCCATTCAAATTGCTGGGGGAAGTACTAAGAAAATTTGTGGCATCAGAGGGAATGAAACTAACTCTGATTGCTCCCTTTTGGCCTTCCGAATCTGGTTCACAGAGGTACTGGAATGGACGGTGGACTTCCCCAGATCTCTACCAAAACAGGACAGATCTGCTCAGACAACCCCACTTCGAGAGGTTCCACAAAAACATCCAAAGTCTCTCCCTGACTGCCTTTCGACTATCGAAAGACTGGTCAGAGCGAGAGGCTTTTCAAAGAAAGTGGCAACTGCAATTGCTAGAGCCCGCAGAGCCTCTACCTTGCGGGTCTACCAATCGAAGTGGGAAGTTTTCCGTAGATGGTGTAGGTCGAAGAAGCTGTCCTCTTCCAATACCTCTGTAATCGAAATCGCGGATTTTCTCCTCTTCTTAAGAGAAGAATCCAAATTGGCCGTATCCACTATCAAGGGATATAGGAGCATGCTCTCAGCTGTTTTTAGAAACAGAGGGCTGAATCTCGAGAATAATAAGGATCTTCATGATCTCATCAGGTCTTTCGAGACCAGAAATTGATGATCGTCTATTCCCCCGAGTTGGAACCTGGACGTAGTCCTAAAATTCTTGATTTCGGACAGGTTCGAACCTCTAGATAAAATCTCATTCAGAGATCTTACTAGCAAATGCATATTCCTGTTGGCTCTCGCAACTGCTAAGAGGATCAGTGAATTGCATGCTTTGGACTCTCGGGTGGGTTTTGGTTTTAAAAAGACTCGGCTGTTATTTCTTTCCAGGATCTTTTCCTAGCAAAGAATGAAAACCCTTCTAAACCTTGGCCTAGAAGTTTCGAAGTCAAGGGACTCTCTTCTCTGGTAGGTAGAGAGTTGGATCGGTCCCTTTGCCCAGTCAGGACCTTAAAATTCTATTTAAAAAAGAAAACACAGCTTCAGGGATGTCGACAAAGTCTTTGGTGTTCGGTAAGAAACCCCAAAAGACCTATGTCAAAGAACGCACTGGCGTTCTTTGTCAGAAATGTAATTACCGAAGCTCACAGGAATTGCCAAGAGAACTCTTTAAAGCTGCTGAGTAAAAGTCGCTCACGAAGTCCGGGCTGTAGCAACTTCCCTTTCTTTTACGAAGAATATGTCCATGAGAAACATTTTAGCAGCACTTATTGGAGGTGCAATTCAGTATTTGCATCCCACTATTTAAAGGATGTTAGAGTAACATACGATAATGTTTTTCTCTTGGACCTTATGTATCAGCGGATACTATGCTGGGAAATGGAGCAGACGCTGATCCTTAATTTTGTTTTTATATTTTTATTTAATTTTTATATTAAATGTTGTTGAGTTGTGGGTTGCTTGAAAGGATGTTCGGGGATGACTCCTTTCAATCTTAGTACTAACCCCAATTAGGATCAGGTGATCGGGATTAGTGTCGTGCTCTATGATCATGCCAATAGGCAAGGTGTTTTGTCATGTAAGTGGATAGGACCCCATTGACAAAGATCCTAAGGTTCTGAAGCGTAAGTGGGTAAGACCCCTGTAACAGACCATCAAGAACTCTTAGCATGAGGTCACTACCTCGCTGAGGCTCTTGAAGCGATACGGGCTCCTAGGCAGTAGCCATGAAGTCTTTTGTTAACACAGGTAGGAATCAAGGTTTTTAATTTTATTACCTACAACATATGTTGTTTCCTGTCTATTTCAGTAAATTAGCTGTCTCTTACCCTCCGCCAAAGGTGCCAATCAGCTAAGTATATATCTGACAGGTAAGTTGAATGCATAAAAATGTTATTGTCATGATACAATAAAGTTTTATGCATACTTACTTGGCAGATATATATGGTGTATGGCCCACCCGACCTCCCCTCAGGAGACAGGTGGAAGAGAAAATCTGTCTTAGAAAACGGGAATGATTCCTATTCCCGCCACCAGCGGCGGGGCGGTAGATCACCTGACCTACCTGTAGAGTGTGCCGCGAAATTCGAATTTCTATCGGGGACGACGGAGTCTATAGCTAAGTATATATCTGCCAGGTAAGTATGCATAAAACTTTATTGTATCATGACAATAACATTTTTCCTACCAAGAAACGGAAATAACATATGAAAGGGTGCCGGGTACCATGACAGAGGTGCAGATGTTCTGGCACATAGTCTAAAGAATTGCAAGCAATTTAGTGGACTTGATAATTTCTTGATATAGCAAGTTGTTAACCGAAGGGTTCAGTAGCCTCTGACAGCAGGCTCGGTAACGTCACGGTTCGTTCCTGATTTTGTTCCCCATCTAACTGGACGGGGGTTCGATCCCAGGGAGGGACGAAATGACTTTTTGAATCAATTAGGCCAATTCCACAGCTTCTCATATCTCAAGGAGCATCGAGAATCTCTTTTTTCGCCCCTGTTCTCGTTAACAAGAGAGAACCTGTTTGGAACACAGACACGGAACGTAACGATCCTCAAGAGATTCGCTGCACGATGTTGCACGTCCGTGAGAACCGTCTCGATCGACGATAATAACTATTGACGTCTGTCTAATCTTAGTTGGAAAGAGAGTTGTGGAAACCTGGGAGACGTCTTCTTCATAGATCTCTTCGCAATGTTGAAGACGAAGAGGCTTCCTCTAGACTGCTTCCTTATTCTCGATCCAAGAGCGGTAGCAATATACGCCATCCTTTAGTTTGAAAGGGGAATAAATATTAGTCTTTTTTCCCCTATATAAATTCTTAACAGATGTAGTATTAAGATAATTATTGGCGTCAGAGGGAGAGAGGATGATGCTTTTCGCCTCATTTTGGCCTTCGAGAGGCTGGATTCACAGAGGTCACATCCTTCTTACAGCACTTTCTAAAGGCTTTCCCAAGAGAGTCGGTCTACTCTATCTTAGAAAGGGACCTCAAAAACCTCTCCACTCTGAGTCTATCTGCGTGCAGACTGATGAAAAGTTGACATGAATGAGAGGATTTTTTCAAGGTGAATGGCAAGTGTCATGGCCAAGACAAAGAAGTGCTGCAGATCGTGCTGGGTTGAATGAAGAAACTGTCCTCTTCCAATACCTCTGTGACCCACATGGCGGTTTTCTTCCCTTTCTGAGAGAAGAATCACCTTTGTATATATCTGCTATTAAAGAATACAATAGCAGGCTATACTCTGTCTCTACAAAAGGACTTAGAGATAGCAGACGACTAAGTCTTCGGGATCTTATACGATACCTCGATACGACCAAGAGTAGGATATCATGTACTTCGAGTTGGGATCTTTTCGTGGCCCGCAGATTCCGTGTTCTGACAAGTTGGAACCTCTCTTCATCAAGCTTCTTTTAGAAATTTTATGAGGAAATTCATTTTTCCTCTTGACCCTACCAACTACCAAGAGGACAAGTGAATTTTTATATGTATGGAATCTCGCATCGGATTCAATGGAGACTCGGCGATTGGTTCTTGCTAGCATAGTATGTCTGGCAAAGAACTAAAACCCTTCTAATCCTGACTCAGAGTTTTGAAGTCAAGGGACTTAACCAATTGATAGGGGAAGAAATAGAAGGGTCTTTGCTCAGGCAGGGTACGTAAGTTTTATCTTCAGCAGAAGAAATGGCTTAACGTTTGCCTACAGAGTCTTTGGGGTGCGATGAGGGCTCGAAGCGCTTCCCAGAAGGTACTCAGAGGGACACGATAAGAGCCAAGAAAGCCCTGGGTTCGCCCACTTTAGGCTCGGAGTCATCTTCGACTTCCAGGCCTCCTTCCCCTCCTTCGGGCAAGGAAAGGGAAGATTCTGTAACAAGAAAACCTCCTCAACATGCAGGAATAGATCTCGTTAGCAAACGGAAGTACTCACGAAGGATCCTCCTTGGAGGAAGACTCTTCTCTCTCATCCTGTTAAGATATCCTATCGCCTACTGGATGTAACTGGCTACAAGCGCCTCCCCTCGTCCTAGGCCAGAGGCTCCAGGTAGAAAAGTTCCTTCCACCCTTCTCCAGTCTCCTGACAAACTATTGTGGTTTGTTCAGGATCCTCAGGCAATGAAGCGCCAGCCAGGCGAAAAACGCCAGAGGCAGACAGCTCGGATAAGCGTGTTTATTGTCCGATGCGGAGAAGGAGCGGGCCTCCAACCTGGCGCATTTACAGATCGGACAGGTGAGAGTGTCCGATGTGGACATCGCCAGCGAGCCTTGAGACTCCAGCCAGGCTCGAAGCTCCAGCAAGTGGGTAGGAGCCAGCTAGGCGCGAGACGCCAGAAGTGCCAGAAGCGCCAGCATGGAGCCAGGCGCCAGCCAAGAGTGATGCTCCAGCCAGGCGGCATCCAGGCGCAACGCGCCAGCCAGGCGCAAAGCACCAGCCAGGTGCCAGGCTTCATCCAGAAGAGATCCATATCAAAGAACGCCCTGGCTTTCTTTGAAACATTTCTGGGCTCAGCCCGTGTAACATTACCAGAGAAAAAATAAAAATAGGGGGATGTCAGAAAAGCTGACTCGCTCACCCTAAATAAAAAGAGGGTGTCGGTATGGTACTGGGGCGAGTGAGACCACTACCACGGACCTCTTGCCATTTAGAATTCTCCTACATCAAAATCCCCCTCCCTGAGAGAGCTGATACACGGCCGAGGCCGGCAACTACTACTACACATCCTCCCACGCCGACCGCAGCGCCTCTCGTGGCCATCCTTTACGTTAGCGCCCTTCCACACGCACGTGTTTTTCCCTTGCTCTGTGTTTTGTGTGCTATTTGGATTTATCTCTTCAGCAATGGAGTTCCAAGCTATCGCCGCAGCTAAGTTAAGTACTGCCGAAAGGTTACACGTATTTTTAGCCAGTCAGGATCCGTTTTAACCGTTTTTTAGGTTCAATAACGGCCTTCCTTGTCTGGCGCCAGACTCGCCATGCTGGCTCGCCTCGTGTTTTCGTTTAGCTCCTTCGGTCTTCCATACCGTAGTGGCTATTCTGTGCAGTGTTTATATCTTTTATCATATTTTAGATTAAGCGTGGTGCGGAAGATGCTACCTTTTATTCTATTGCTTTACATCGTACTATTCGGAAATCCTTTGCCTCATGTCTTAGATCAGTGTTCATGCATGCATGTACCTTTATCTAGGTCTGTTAGGCGCGTGGGTTTTTATACCATATTTTAGATTACCCACTGTTCTTTAGTCCAGCCATCCTGGCCGTCGCCCTCCGTTTTACGTATCGGCAGAGGCCAGCTCCCGAGTTGTTAGTCTTGTCTTCCTTCGGGGAGGCTAGCCTAACTCCTCCTGGACGACCCTTCTATTTCTATCACTCGTGATTCCTTCCTTTCATTTTTATTACGATGTATTTATTATGGGTTGCATGTTTCAGGCGGTTGGTTATAGCCTAGGCTATGCCTTGTCTGTCTCGTTCGCCACGTGGTCCACCTACGATCGCGACAAGCCAGCTGATCGCCTCAGCCCTTCACTCGCGCCTTTTCTTTCTCTCTTCCCTCCCCACGCGGGGGGGAAATAGTCCTCGCTCGCTCACGGTCGCTATGGCAACCATCCGAGCACCCCTCCCCTCCTCCTCCCTTCCCAGGGAGGATACGGGAGTCTCGGACTAAAGGGGGTTCTGAGTTGGGCTGGTTCCGTTTTCTTTGAGTTCAGGGGGGGGTTCCTCGTGCGTTCAGGTTGGGTTGGCCACCCTGCCAGCTCGCATTGGGTCCTCCCCAGTGCTCTCTGTATAGCTCTCCTCTACCCTCCCCACCGTTACAGCGGATCGCTGGCTCCGCCAGCTCCTTTGGGGGGGGTAACGGAGCAGCCTTGACATGCTTCCCCTATATTATGATTGTATCTCTGTTGTCTCTTTCGCTTGTCCAGCGGAGCACCCACTCACCATCCGAGTTCTACGTTGGCTGGCGGAAGAGTTTTTTTACGGCGGAACTACACACCGCTTACCTTTTTGTTTATCAGTTTTTATTTTGTTTTCATGTTATGTTAAGTTTTTATGGATATCTTCTCATGTTCTCTGCTGTGATCGTACCCTCACCTCGGTGTACTATCTGTATCTGAGCAGGTATCTGGTTTGATGGAAATCTTCGCTCCAGTGTACCGGAGTTTTCAGACCAGTTTACCATATCCTATGGAATTTTCTCACAGAGTACAGGAGAGGATTATGTCCAAAAATATTTTCACTCCGGCATGCAGCGGAGCTTCATATCACTTAACAGGTTAGCCCTGTTAGTAACTGCTGATACTTATGTATCTGTTCACTTACAGGCTACCAACTGTCAGGAAGCAGGATGCAACGCCATCCTGCAGGACCCTTGCGGTCATGAGGTCTGCCGGACCCATGCTCCCTGCGCCGTCCGCCACAACTATCTGATTGTGTGGCATCACGAAGCCTACTCCATCTGTTATGATCTGGTGGAACAGTTTTCTGCTGGAGTAAGTATACACCGGTGTAAGGTTTTGTCTCTGTTCTTGATACATATTGTCAGATAAGCCTGTGTTAAGTACATAAGTGTGACATAGTCATGAGTGATAAAGATATATCTTCGGGGCTTCGTTGTAAGGATTACAATGACCCTTTATTTCAGGCTGCCGCCGTGAAGGACGCCGCGTCGGCTACCCTGAAGCCTGGGTAGGAGACTTTGGCAAGAACGTATCCAAGGGGCAGCCATACATTTTAGACAAGAGTATGGCTGTCCGCATCTTCCCAGGCGGCAAGTCGACTGGGTACGTCGACCCTACAGCGGCAGCTCCGTGCATCGCTGCCATCCAGCAACAGGTGGCGCAGGCTATGGTGGAGGAGGGAGCCCCGGGGATCGCCGAGGACATTGCTACCCTGGATCTCAACATTGAACGATGACGGTAGGGGAAGGTGAGTTGTTGGTATAGGTAGGTTTGTTGGGCGCTCAAGGGTCTCCCCTTGGGCGCATCTGGATCTTCATCACTTATTCCTTCTTCCTCCTCTTTTCAAGGATTTTCTGAGTCGGATATTCTGGCCAGGACTCGTCAGCTTCAGTTGTCCCTAAAGTTAAAGGGAAACGGGAGCAGAAGACCCTTGAACGACTCTTCTAAGAAGACTTCGTCCCTTATCTACTCATAAGTCTCCGGCTCACCATCCCGGAGCAGAGAAATCGAAGTCATCTTCGACTTCACACTCCAAAGGGTCAAGCGGCAAGTCCTCTTAATGAGAAGGCCCGGACTCCCTCTGAGCCGGTACCTTCGACGTCCACCGTAGCACGTCCGAAGACCCCTGCTTCGACGGGGGACTCTGGTCCCTTCAATCCTGAAACCTTTACTGCAGGGGTTATGCAACAGGTGGGCAACATGGTGGGAGCCATGATGAACGACAGGCTAGACCAGATGCTTGCTCGGATCTCCACCTTGTTTGCAGAATCCGGTCAGTCGATCCAAAATATATCGGAGCGACTGACAAACCAGGAAAACTTGCTGGCGGGCCTTAAGGATAATCCCCCAGCAGTTCTTCCCCTGGCAACCGCCGGAATGACTCCGATGCCAGATTATAATACTCTCCCCGCCTTTACCATGAGCAATCCCTGGAGGGTCGCAGCCTTTGCACCCTTCAAGGATGGAATGATTTCTATTCAGGACTGTGGAACTCGTCGTGTTGAGGACTTCGAGTTCCACCCCGCCAACCTTCAACCACCTTTCATGGGTTACGCCAGGTTGACGGAGTCGGCTCTGAGGAGAGAGGATAAGATCCCGAAAGAGACTGTAATATACAGTCGGAAACAAGCCCAGAGTCTTGAAGAATGGGACTGCGTGAACATCAAACTTCAGGCTTTCAAAAGCCCATTCACCATCTTTGTGTCGGAGGAGGAGACACCGCTCCCCTTTACCACAAAGTGGATATTTATCTTAGAAAAATACCACGAATGCGCGAATTTTCCGCGAATAATGCAGGGAAACGTTCTCGAGAGAAATCCGCGAATGTGTGAGTCCGCGAATCTGGAGAACGCGAATACGGGGGTTCCACTGTACATGAAGTTGAATATTACTCAAGTATGTACAATATTTTGCCTTTTTGGAGTCATATTTCTTCCGTCGGATCGGCGTCGTAACCCTAGAACATGTGTTTTAGGCCTGGAAATATAATTTACTGGGGTGTTTTTGGAGGGTTTGGAACGGATTAGCCATTTTACAGTAATGTAAAATGTGGTCCAAGATACGAAAACCTCATGATACGAAGGGCGCCTCGGAACGGATTAATTTCGTATCTCGAAGTACTATACTTTATTTGAAAATTAGTAAATCATTTTTGTATCATAAAAATGTACAGTGTTCCCCCCGTATTCGCGGGGGATGCGTACCAGACCCCCCCGTGAATAGTTAGAATCCGGGAATGTTTGGAACCCCTATAAAAGCGCTAAAAACAGCCTATTTCATTAGTTAAAACTTAAGAAAAACCACTAAAAATTTTCATACTTGGTTTTTTTAATAGTTTTATCACAAAAAGTGCATTTTATGATGAAATTGATCACAAAAACCAGGAGTTTGTGGATATTTCTCATAGAAAAATACCGCAAATGCGCGAATTTTCCGCGAATAATGCAGGGAAACGTTCCCGAGAGAAATCCGCGAATGTGTGAGTCCGCGAATCCGGAGAACGCGAATACGGGGGGTCCACTGTAGTCATAAAAATAAACATCAAAATACACAAATTAGTGATTATTTTTGTCGGAAAATCCCGCAAATGGGCGAATCCCCCGCAAATAAATGGGTAGATATGGTCCAGAGAGAAATCCGCAAATCCAGAGAACGCGAATACGGGGGGCCCACGGTATATGTTGATGCTACCAACTCCGCCGCAGTGACGGAGTTTATAGATCTTGCCAGTCTAGTTCTTGCCTCGAACTCTGCCTTGACCAAGTGGTCCTGAATCGTAGGCAGCTTAACTGAGAATAGGGCGGAAGCACAGTCCGGGTCGAGTTTACCTGTAGTAAACGTAGCCGGTGAGTTGTTCCAAAAGTCTAGTCCTGTGGGGAAGAGAAGGGAGGTAGCCTCTTGTCTCTCTCAGCACTGGTAGGGGCTTATCCTCCGCCGCTGCTTGTAAAGTAAATTCCACCACCTTAGATGTGCATAGTGACGGAACTCCGTTTGGGGTCACAAACATGGTGAAATTTCCTTTGTGTGGCGTTAACTTAGTGTTAACGCAAACCCCAATCGGAGAGGGTGCGAACCCAAGTAGCTTGAGCCTGATCCTCGGGAAGATCACTGTCTCCTTTGGGACTATCAACTTTGAC
>NC_087200.1:96092970-96184747 GCF_015104395.2 Macrobrachium nipponense | reverse complement strand
TATCCTTTCAGAACCTTAGACTTAACAAATGATCTAAGACATAAGGAATAATAGCATCATAATATAAGAATTATAATAGTTAATATATATACATATTTACACTGCATACAATAATCCGCAGCGGGGTCAACAAGCAACGTCTAGCCCGATCGAAGAAAGTATGGTGGGGAGTGTGAGCGAGCCATTCAGGTAGAAGGGATAAGGATAGGGAGATAGAAAAGGAAAAGGGTGCAATTAAAGGTTTAAGGAGAGCTGTCAGTTTGTACTTCAGAAATTTGTACTTCAGAAACTACCACAGCTCCAGCTGCCACTGCTGAGAATTTTAGGGCCTGCAAATTCTTCAGGTAGTGGCGCTTAAATACTGCTGGGGACTTCCAACCTGTGTACTTTTGAAGTTCCTCAAACTTCATGTTTTTGGAAATAATTAGTTGAGGTGGCAACTGCTCGGATATCATGAACATGTGGAACTGAATCCGGGTTAGCCTGTTTAATAAAATAGAGTATCTGCTGCCTGATCCCTCTTAGAGTAATCGTGCCCCCTTTTTCTCTAATAAAAAGAGAGCCCGATGATGTTTGAGAAGTTCTGGTCATAAAGGTTTTTAGTGTATGAACAGGACATAAGGATTTATCTTCTGGGAGAGGTAGAATTTCCCAAGGAGTCCATCTATTTAGTGGATCCTCATTTTTTGCTAAAAATTGTCTATCTGGTGAAAGTAAGACTTTTCCAGATGGGAGGAACTCGACATGTCCTGGATCTCTAGACAGAGCTGACAATTCTGAAATTCTAGCTCCAGAAGCCAGAGCTACTATAGTGTTTTCTCAGTATAGCTGAAAAGGGGCAGTTATCATTGTCTAAATCTGATGCAAGTTTAAGAACATCGTTCAAAAACCATGAGATAGATTGAGGGCGGCTAGTTGGTCTCAAACGTGCACAAGCTTTTGGGATAGAAGAAAAGTATGTGTCGGCTAAATTAATATTGAAACCTATTTGAAAAATCTTTCTTAGGGCAGATTTAATTGTGGTATAGTGCTGGCAGCTAAGCCTTTCCTCATGTAATGATCTAAAGAAAGAAATTGTAAGGTTGGTATCCATCTTCTGAATGTTGTTACCTTTTAAAAATATAGCCAATTTTTTCAATGCAGAATCATATTGCCTAATTGTAGAATCTCTTTTGTCTGATTCTACAAACAGAATATTTAATGGATCTATGTTTGCTTGCTTCTGTGCTGCAAACTTCATGAAGTCCATAAAGTTAGGTCACTTAGAATTCTTGAGGAAGCTGACACAGTCTGCATTTGTACTACCTGTGTTAGATTCGGGGATGGGATCTCTGGGTTTGAGATTCATCTCCATGATAGAGGATACCAATTGCTCTTCGGCCAGTTGGGTGCTACTAGTGCTAGCTGGCCTTTGAATGATCTTAGCTTGTGTAGAACTTTTAATAGAAGATTTACTGGGGGAAAGAGATAAATTCTCTCCCATTTGTTCCAGTCCAGAGACATTGCATCGATCGCAACGAGTTGATGTATGTTGTTAGCTACATAACAAGCTAACTTGTGATTGGACTCCGTGGCGAAGAGATCCATCCACTGGAGATCCGGGATCTGAGTTGTGATCCATTGAAATGGACTTGTTGTCCAGTGACCATTCTGATTCTAGTGGATTCATCCTGGACAGTGAATCCGCTACTACATTCCTCACTCCTTCTAAATGAACTGCTGACAGATGCCAGTGGTTCTTTTCTGCTAGGAGGAATATTGCTATCATTACATGATTCAACTTGTTGGATTTGGAACCTCTCCTGTTGATGCAATGGACTACTGTCAAGCTGTCTGAAATTAATCGAATGTGGATCTTCTTGGACGGTTGTAATTTTCTAAATGTCAAGAACACCGCCATTGCTTCCAGTATGTTGATGTGGAATTGACGGAATGTTTCCGACCATGTTCCTTGTACTTTCCTGAGGGGGGAATATCCCCCCAAACCGTTCAGTGATGCATCTGTGTGGATGATCAGAGATGGGGGAGGAAATTGCAACGGAACTGATTTAGATAGGTTCCGTTGCTCCGTCCATGGAAGAAGTCTCTTTTTTTAGAACATCTGGCATCTTGGAAACTTTGTCCCTGAATCTGAGATTTGCTCTTGACCTCCAAACCTGATTGATATCCTTTAATCTGGCTTTTAAAAGAACATCCGTCACTGATGCAAACTGGAGGGAGCCTAAGATCCTCTCTTGCTTCCTCCGAGATGACCGTCTGTTTTTGATAAAGCGTGTTGTAGCTTTCACTATTTCTTTGACCTTCTTGGTCAGTAGAGATAGCGTGTGTTTGTTCAGGTCCCACTGGATTCCTAACCATTGGAATCGAGATGCCGGAGTCAGTCTGGATTTCTCTATATTTACTTGGAACCCTAAATATTTTAGGAATTCCAGTCCTTTGGTCGTTGACCTTCGACACTCCGCTTCGTTGGTTGCCCATATTAACCAATCGTCCAGGTAGGCTACTAATAGTATTCCTTTCTTCCTCAATTCCTGAACTATTGATTCTCCCAGTTTTGTGAACACTCTGGGTGCTAGTACATTGAGTCCGAAGGGCATTACTTTGAAGGAGTAAGCTTTCTTGCCTAGTTTGAATCCTAGGTACGGAGAGAAGTTTCTGGCTATTGGGACGTGATAGTACGCGTCTGTAAGATCTATAGAGGTGGTGACAGCCCCACAGGGAAGTAAGGTCCGTACCTGTGAGATTGTCAGCATATGGAACTTGTCGCAATGAATGTAGGAATTCAGCCGAGACAAGTCCAAGATTACCCGTCTTTTGTTTGAGTCCTTCTTTGGGACAGTGAACAAACGTGCTTGAAACCTTATGCTCTTCACCCTCTTTATGGCGTGTTTCTGAAGAAGATCCTTTGTATACTCTAAGAGGTCCTCTGTTGGTACTTGGAAAAAGCTGACTGGAGGGGGAGGGCCCTTCTCCCACTTCCAGCCTAGACCTTTCGATATTATACTGTGGGCCCATGGACTGAAGGTCCATCGAGCCCTGAAATGATACAATCTCCCCCCTACCTGGGAGATTTCACTGGTTGGCTGCTGGTCTGGCTCCTTTCCCCCCTCGGAAACCTCTTCCTCTGGCTCCACCTCGTAGTCGAGAGCCTCCTCTGGCTCGGCTACTCCCAGCATGTCCTCTATATGGGCGAAAGTTACCCCTTGCCTCATATGTAGGGTTAAATGCTGGGGAAGCCACAACCTGGGATGAAGTCGAAAGTTGAGGTTCCGAGGAAGGTTGAACCAAGACATATTCATATTGCTGTGGTACTACTGTCTTTGAAGTGGACGGCACTGCCTGCACATATCCGTGAGGACGTGCCGCCTGGTAGGGATTATATCTTCTCGCCTTCTTCTTTGGCTGCTGATGAGAAGGCGCATCAGGTTGCCGTTTGAAGGGAAGGCCCCACCTCACTCTAAGACTCTGGTTAGTCCTAGAGGCTTCATGAAGAAATATTGTTTCACCTCCTCTTTGGGGAAGAGGGTTTCTCCCCAAATGGAGGATTTGATGAGCCTATTTGGTTCATGTTTAATGGTTGTTCCAGCTAAAACATGTTTTCTACAGGCCCTCCTTGCTACAGCAAAGTCATACAAATCTGACTGGAAGGCCTGTTGTAGATCTTTCGTCAGTACACGAAAGACCTGCTCATCTTCATAGGTGATCGCCAACAACTCCGCCGATGTGACGGAGTTGAGGGACCTGGCTAACCTTGTCTTCGCCTCAAACTCCGCCTTGATCATATGGTCGGGGAGTTTAGGCAACCTTTCTGAAAACAAGTCTGAAGCGCACTCCGGCTCCAATTTACCTGCGGTAAATGTCGCCGGAGCGTTGATCCAAGCGTCCAGTCCTGTGGGTAACAGAAGAGATGTAGGCTCTGTCTCCCTCAGTACTGGCATTGGCTTGTCCTCGACGATTGCTTGTAAGGTTAGCTCTGCCACCTTAGATGTGCATGGTGACGGAATCCCTTCGGGAGTGACAAACATCGTGTATTTCCCTTTATGTGGTGTCAATTTAGTATTGACACAGTTAAGCTCAGAGAGACACCGGACCCAGGCAGCTTGGGCCTGCTCTCTAGGGAAGATCACGGTTTCTTTGGGTACTTTGTCTACCCTGACTAGCGCATGTTTTGCTAGTCTGACAAAGCCCGGGAAGGGGAACTGCATCCCTGGTGGGAAGAGTTCAAAGTCCTCGATGGGTCGTGACCCGCACCCCTCGATAGTCAACCTCCCTTCGGCGAAGGAAGCGTGTAGGGCCAACCTCCAAGGGTTGTCGTTCTCAAAGGGAGGAAGCTTTGAAGCATCCGGAACCATCATGGATAGGGCTGGCGTTCCGGAGCGAAGGAGACCGGAGAGCATCTCCTCGATTGGCTTAATTCTCTCCGTCAATGACGAGAGAGCCTGGTTGGAGACGTCCAGCGTTGGCCCGAGGCGTGCTTCTAGCCTCTGATCAATAACTCCAGTGACTGTAACTATGGCTAGCAATTGTTTTGTAAAGTCCACTGGATCGAAGAACTGTTCACCGCCTTCGGTAATGTACCTGTCCCTTGGGCAAGGGAAGGATCTGTGGCAGCAGGCGCAATGACGGATGAAGTCGACGGCTGTGAAGCTGAAGACAACTCCTTCGCCGCTGGCGGAACAGACTTCGTAGCCTTCTTTTTTAAAGATTTCTTGATCTTTGGAATGACTGACAGCATTCCTTATTGTTTGGTGAAGGGCTTCGAAAAGCCCTTAAATGGATGGGAAGAAGCCAAGGGAAGGAGAAAGGACTAGGGATGGAGGTCGCTCCACGTTACCTCCCCACCTACTGTTTTCCTCCGTGAACTCCATGGGTTCGGCGTTGATGTTGATCCCCGCCACATCATCCATAAGCTCCTGCTGCTCCTCCAAGGTGGTAGCCGTCTCTGCTCCGATAGCTGCGATGAGGGGTCCGGCGATGTCCCTGGCCACTGCGGTCGTCAGTGTGGCCCCCAAAAAGATCATGGCACAAAGATCCGCGTCGAACCCCCCAACCCACTTGCGAAGGGACGCCCTGGCATCTTGGGACGACGTCGGGTCCGTCTGTAAATAATGTATGAATAGTAGTTGTTCCGTCAAACTATCTAGAAAGCTTATAACTAAACTCTTTAAATATTCGAGGTTAAATCAAAATGATCTTACCTGCTCGTTCGACATGACAGTAACCAAGTCATAACACACGGTGCACGCGTCAGGATGCCAGACCACGTAGTTCTCTAGCTGGACGGCGCAGTTGGCGTGGGTCCGGCAAACTACGTGGCCAAAGGGGTTCACCAGCGTTGCGGGGCAACCTTCCGCCTGGCAACGGACGGACCACCTGTAATGTGAAAATTCTCAATGAGTTTTTGTCATTGGTTAAAATTATCAACGAAATCATTCGTTGTTAAAATACTTTCATTTAGACATCTAGTAATTCATTTCTAGAGAGCTCAGTTAATATGTTAACGAATTATTTCATTACCGAAATAATTCGCGAAAGATATTAGTCATCCACAACCAAAGAAACTCGTAAGTTTTAGTGCAAATTGTTGGCGAAGTATTCCGTCATTAGAATGCTTCATAATCAACATAACACTAGGTATGGATAACATGATCAAAATTTTGTTTGTAGCTAGATGCCGGCGGAATATTTCGTCTCCGAAATACTCCGTAACGACAACTGATAAACTCTAGAAAATCCTTACATAAAAATGTCGGCGAAACAATTCGTTAGAAAAATTCCGAACTGACGTAAATTCAATAATGAGTAAATATAGACTTAACATAGTAGGCTTATAAACTAAAAATTCTTATAGTATACACTGATAATTCCTTAAAGAGGCATGCCTAATCCTATACGCCGAACTTCGTCGATGGCGGAGATGCGAACATCCCGTCTATTTATATCGACTAGGAAGCCATTGTATGTTAGATAATGGTATACCTCTAAAGTTGCCGAAGCAAGGAATGCATCAGTTGAAGTCCGGCAATACCGAACTTCATGTACTATTATGATTATACCCTTCCTCTAAATATATCATTAATTCTATTACTCTGTACGCCGAGGCTCCAGAGATAATGAAATAATCGCATTATATAAAATTTTTATGTAATAATAAAGAGGTAATGCAGTGGATCGTGATGTCTGGCTCTACCCCTGGTTGAAGTTGGATACCATTCATAGGCTATATAGCCTAGGTTCTTTCGCTAGTTAGCCGTGGCTCGTTGCGATCAAAAGTGGTCCAACCCGGTCAGGAGGTTATCCAAGTAGGCTAGGCACACAAAACCATTACAAAGGGTATAAAAATAAAAAACCACAATAAAATATAGGGTGCATAGGAGAATCTCTAATACTAGGGCTAATCTACATAACCTTATAACACCTAAAATGCCCAACGTAATGGGAAATATACACTCGACCGAGCTAACGCCTGTTCATAAAAACTACTCCCTAGGATGAGAAAAAACCGGTAATAAGCATATTAGGCTTATAAATCTAGGCTAAAAGGTGGTTATGAACCATGTATCCAGTTAAGGATCAAATATGGTTATTAGAGAAGCCTAGGAACGAGATAGCTCACGAGCACCGAATATAAAATTTGCTAGTAAATAAGCCAAACCGAAATAAAAAGTAACCGATACCTATTATAATAGGAATATCGCACTTTAATAATTTAAAAGTAAAGTTAAGCCTATAAATGTATAATTTGAAAATATGTCGTGCGGAATATGTTGTTGCTATGCCGACGAGGAAATGGCGGCCCAGCCGATCACACCCCCAACTTATATTTGAGGGGCTAAGGCCAATAGCATACTTAATTACACAATTTTTTGTAATAAAACCAAATTGGAGTACTCAACTTGGAAGTAGAAGCAGCTTGGGGATTCATCTCCATCGGATGCACAAAATATACACAGATAATAAAAGGGTGCTAGGAATACAGCAACGGTAAGTCGCACGACTCTTACAGGAATGGATTGAAGCGCGTGGGTATTAGTAGTAGTGGCGAGCGGGGACGGTTGGTGGTGGGTTTCCTTGTAACGGCTCCCACCAACGGGGAGTTTTGGAGGGGAACTTTCTAAATGGCAGAAGTCCTGTGGTCTGTGGTAACACAGCGCCCCTATACTTATACCGACACCCTTTGGGTGTTCGCGCTGAGGGTAGTAACTTCAGCTTAACCATGTTAGCTTTTTTCTCTGATATATTAAGAGTATTATTTATACTAGAAAAATGAGTTAAGGGGATTTTTCATCGGCAGACACAGGTCGATCCCAGAAAATGGAAAATAGTTCATGAAATCCCCAAAAATAATAATGCCCTTTTACCTGATTATAATGATAAGAAGGAAAAAGTAGAAGAGTTCAACCAGTATTTCTCAAGTGTTGGTAGGACAGCCTTTGAAAAATCTCAGCAAAATATAGATAGGAGCAATACTTCACAACTTTTAAGAAATGAGTCGAATATACTTAATGAGGATTTTAATGACTTTTTTAGGCCACAGACAGTTGATGTCGAAACAGTTATTTTAGTAGTTGGGGAGCTTAATGACACAGGAGCCTATGGATCTGATTTGATATCCCTCCGTTTCATTCGGGACGCCTTACCAATAATTGCGGTTTACTTAACTGTCATAGAAAATACCTCTATAGTGACTTGCCTTTATCCAAGTGATTGGAAGTTGTCCCACGTTCTGCCCTTTTTCAAGAGTGGTGATGCAGATAATGTAGAGAATTACAGACCAATATCACTTTTGCCCATTATATCTAAAATTCTAGAAAAGATTGTGTCAATTCAACTCATAAAATATCTCGAGGAAAATTATTTACTGTCTCACACTCAACATGGATTTAGGTCTCATCTCTACTGAAACTGCGTTATTGAAAGTTACAGAAACTATTTACAGAAATATCGACGACAAAAAGATATCTTTACTTATTCCTATTGGAATCTATCTAAAACTTTCCGATAGGCAGTTTAGCCACAATATTTTACTTCATAAATGTACCCACAATTAAAAATTGACCCTCTCTCTGGTTTAAAAGCTGTGCTAGAAAAAATCGTTACCCAGTCAGTGAGATTTTAGGCGATGTTATATCCTCCCCTAAACCAGTAGAATTCGAGTTCCACAGGATCTATTTTGGGGCCAATACTTTTCCTTTAATTTATAATAAAATGATATGGCTACGGCTGTGCGAGACTGCATCTTGGTTCAATTCGCAGATGACAGTCAACTTCTAATGACTGGAACTATAAATGAACTAAATAACTTGATTAGTAAGTAAGACAGAAAGAATATTAGAAATGGCGAGATGTTATTGTTTTCAAATTAATTGGAGTTAAATAGTTAATGAGTCGAAAACTAAATGTATATTCATTGGCTCTAGGCAGTTCATATCCCAAATTCCTGAAGACACAAAAATAAAATTTCAATGGATTTGCAATTGAGAAAAGCAGTTAAAGTAAAAAATCTTGGGTATATTTTGACCAGTATATGCTATTTGACGGTCATATAGATGAAGTTTGTAGGAAGGTAAATGGTACTTTAATATATACTTTAAATAGAATTAAGGACCGATTTGATAGTGAAATGCGGGGAATGGGAAGGTCGTTCGTCTCTTGCCGTTGAGCATTCTTGACTACTGTTTAAAGATCTGGGGCTCGACAACTAAGCAAGCAGATGCCAGCGGATAACAGATGGCTTCAAAACTTCTTTTGCAGCAAAAGTAATTGATTGGGAAAGCCAAGAAGTATGATATACAACTCCAATTTTAAATAACTTGCAATGGCTAACAATCAAACAGAAGATTGATTTTGATTTATGTGTCATAATCTTTAAAATTTTACATAATCTAATTCCACCATGGCTTTTTAATCTAATAAGAGTTGGAGATAGACGTAACAGACAAACTAGATTTAATGACGACCTTTTTGTTTCAAGAACCAATACTGATCTAGGAAGCAGAGCATTTGTTGTCCGGGGTCCATCAGTGTGGAACAAACTGCCAAACCAACTAAAAGCATTAACTAATATTAACTCTTTTAAACTGAATTTGAAAAAGTACCTATTGTCCAAATAATTTTATAGTAAAACTTCATATATATTTTAATTGAGCTCTTTTACACTTTTACTCAATTTTAGCAGACTATTTATGAATTTTAGATTCCATTTTAAGATAAATGTTCATAACTCTAGTTTTATAAGTACCTGTATTTCATAAGTAATTTTGAAATCGTAATGTTATAATCATGTTAAAGATAATTTTAATATTATAGAGAGATATGCTGTAACTTTTATAACAAATATTTTATCAAGGTAAGAATTTTATTGAGCCTTAAGTACTATTATAAAAAGATTCATATTTTATATGCAAAATTTTCAATGTTTTAATTACTTTTATGACGTACCTATATATGTCACAAATTCTTTATTGCTCTTAAAGTTGTATAAAGTAAATCTATGTTTTTATGTTTTATAATGATATAAATTTTTATGAAGGCACATGTAAATATCTAATTTTTAAATGCAAACTACAATGTAATTTGTATTTATTGTAATAGCCAATGTAAATATTGGAATAAAGCTTATTATTATTTCTCTCTCTCTCTCTCTCCTCTCTCTCTCTTCTCTCTACTCTCTCTCTCTCTCCCTCTCTCTCTCTCTCTCTCCTCTCTCTCATGTCTGCGAAAAGTTGTTAGAAGTATGTATGTACGTATATACCTTTAAGGGTACTAATGTTTAGGATTACTTTGAAATTATATTGATACAGTCTCTAAGATTAATACATCAATATGATAATAATTTAAGGTAAATTTTATGTAGGATGTTACATAAGGTTTACATTTGATGTTTCTCTCTCTCTCTCTCTCTCTCTGTGTTATTGGCTGTTTATATATTTCTAATGGTAAAATGTTTAAGATGACTTTGAAATGATATTAATAATACCAATTCAATGGTATATTTCATGTAGGATGATACTTTAAGTAAACATTTGGTATTTGAACTTTTAAGATAGGCAGATATGGGCATTTTTAGAGGGGAGTTCTAACTATTCGCAGGTTTGCTCTATTTGCGGGGGTCCCTGGTACACATCCCCCGCGAATATGGGGGGAACACTGTATGATGATCTCGAAGAGGAGGATGACGACACTTGACGAACTATCTTCCTCTTCGATTTCTCCAAATTCTGTGAGACCTCTACCATCAGGAATAATTAATCATCACAGGGCAGCGGCAAAAGCTTCATCCAGTGACGCAACTGCAGGGTAGTAGTGGTAAATGAATATGATTACCAGCAGGGGATCAGTACACACACTCAAGGATCAGTATCACAACATGCTACGAGTCACAGGTACAATTCCAAGGTTAGGATAACCAATACGAAGAGCTATCCAACCGATACTGCTGTAAACACAATCACCACTGTTAGTCTGCAAAATAAATAAGAATGATTTCAAGTAATAAGGAAACACCTCTCGCATCCAAGGGCACCGACCTCCGAAATGAGAGATCCCCCGAACATCAACACCCACACCCCCTCTTCTACCTTCATCCGATAGCTAGTGAAAGGATGAAGAAGAAGAGAAATTACCAGAAAAAACAAAACAACGGACAAACCTCTGAAGTTCCCCTCAGTAATTCCCAAAGCGAAAGTGTAATTTTCAGATGAATATGTCTCGTTACACATACTCGAGGACCATATCACTCACGTTATATACATGTCTTGTCCTCACGTTAAATACATATCTCGTCCTCACGTTAAGGGCGAAAGTATGTAAATAATAAACATGTTGGCATACCTTTGCCACTGACCCTTAACACAAAGTAGAAAGGCGGCTATAAGGCTATCACAAAAAGTGGGTTTGCATGTTAATTTAATTTAATATTAATATCAAACACAGTATATTCAAAAAACAAAAATAAACAAGAAAGTTCCCACCGTGAAAATGATCAACGGCCAGTCAGCAACTCACAAACACACGTCTTCATCGGAAGACGGCCGAAGGCAATGTGGAGAGTTTACATCTGGGCAGGCGGGCATACCCGCCTGCCACAAGGTAGTTACTGCCTAACCACCTTGTTCAAGAATTTAACGGCCATTATTCCAGCTACGGCAAAAGTAATTCCTTATGTAAAGGACCAAGGATTTGTATGCGTATAGTGTAGGAGCAATCTTATATTTTGAAGCAATGTCAAGACATAGGCCTACACATAAAAATTCTTATATATTGAGACAAGGACACGGCATGAGCCTACACATCAATTTCTTATTGAAAATAGTCTTCTACCTATATTTGTTGGAAATAGAATAGCCTTTAATTAATATAGTAGTTTCAACTGTGCAATATATATAATGTAAATGCATAAAGTGGAAAGTAAAGGCAGTCCCCAGGTTGCGACGGGTTACGACGTTCCGAGGTTAAGGAGCTTCTCAATTATATTCATCAGATTTTATTTCCAGGGGTACGAAGCCTACAACGCTCATCTGGCAGATGAAATATGACACCAAAAGTGCAAAATAATCTATATTTGAAGTTTTTTTTGATGAAAAATGCAATAAGAATGCAGTTTACATAGTTTTCAATGAACCAAAAGCATTAAAAATAAGGTTTTCTTAGGATTTTTTTACGATGTTCTGGCTTACAACGATTTTCGGCTTATGACACGTCTCAAGAACAGAACCCCCGTCGTAACACGGGGACTGCCTGTACACGTATATAAGCAAGGGCACACACATACATGCGTGCTGGCCAAATCTTAGGACTGTCTCAGCCTTACACACAACTATCAAACTGCTTTCAATGAACTATATTGAAAATATATTTACTAAAGGGATAACACATGACATTACTCTGACAAGTACAGGCGGTCCCCGGGTTACGACGGTTCCGGCTTACGACGTCCGAGGTTACGACGCTTTTTCTTAAATATTCAATGGAAAAATCCGTCCTGGGTTACGACGCTTGTTCCGAGGTTACGACGCTGACGCTTCCGACGCTACCGAGTTAACGACGCTTTTAAAAAACGCATACTATGATAAAAATCCTTTATAGTTTAGCACAGTATATTAATAAAAATAAGTTTCTGGTTAGATTACAACAAAAAATTTTGAGATTATGATGATTTTCGACACTTTTTATGTTGTATTTTTCTATGTTTTTCAGTGACGCCTCATATGCGGAACTAGTTTCCGAGCGAATGAATACATACTAGTTTACATATAACAGTCCAAAAGCGCAAATAATGAAAAAATCATTGCTTGTTTCCAGTAATAATAACAAAACGAAGTTTCTGGTTAGATTACAACGCAAATTCCAAGTATCCAAAGAGAGACATTATCCAGTAATTTGATCAGAGAGAGAGAGACGAGAAGAGGAGAGAGAGAGAGAGAGAGAGAGAGAGACGAGAGAGAGAGAGAGACGAGAGAGAGAGAGTTAGAGAGGCGTCTTCCGACGCTCCGAGTTACAGAGAAGTGTTCGTTTCGTTAAATGGCCTCTGACTCATGCCAGTAAATGTTTTGTTGATACTAATAATATAAGCCTATTTAAAGATACGTTTACTTTAATTAGTCTATATGATACGTAAATAGTAATCAACTGTTCTTGTAGCCCTCAATATTTGGCAAAATCGAAGTATCCAAAGAGAGACATTATCCAGTACGTAAATTTGATCAGAGAGAGAGAGAGAGAGAGAGAGAGAGAAGATCGAGAGTGAAGCGATCTGGCGAGAGAGAGAGAGAGAGAGAGAGAGAGAGAGAGAGACGAGAGAGAAAATGAAGAGAGAGAGAGAGAGAGAGAGACGCTTTGGCAACAATGGTCTAGGGGTTTTTATAGCTTCCTTCTGCTTTGATGATCGTGGATATTGTAGAAGGATTTCGACCATACTCGTTTGCCAAATCGACGATACGAACGCCACGTTCATGCTTGCTATAATTTCATGTTTTGCTTCCATCGAAATCATTTTCTTGGGTTTTTTCTTATCACCTGCTTTGCTTTAGCTTTGAGACCCATGGTTAATAATAATAAAATAGACAAAATAACACGAAAAATAGGCGCAAATACAACGAACTAAACAACGACGTGTTAACATGCAGCACCAACAACAAACAGAACCTGAACGCCATCGGTCGCCTATACAACTAACACTCATCGCAAATCGTATCTCAAATATTTCGTTGTATCAAAGCTTGTATTTTTGCAAATTTTCTGTTGTATCTCAAAACATTCGTATATTAGGGCAATCGTTAAGTCAAGTTTCCAATGTAATCTGATCAGAGAGAGAAGACGAGAGATGAGGCGTGATCGAGACCACATCGATTTGCCCTAGAGCCACTCCGAGCAGAAGGAGAGAGGAGAACGCGAGGAACCGAGGATGGAGAGACGGAGAGGAGAGAGACGCTTTGGCAACAATGGTTCTCTGTGGGGAGTGACGTAACGTTTATTTTCTGAACAGATAGGACAGAGAAGTGTTCGTTTCATTATTAAACGGCCTCTGACTCATGGCAGGAAATGTTTGTTGATACTAAATATATAAGCCTATTTAAGATACATTTACTTTAATTAGTCTATATGATATGTAAATAGTAATCAGCTGTTCTTGTAGCCCTCAAGATTTTGCAAAATCACTCCAGGTTGTACATAAAACTTCAAGAATGTAGTGTCACCAGAGGATTACAATAGTTTTTACCTTCAAGAACCAGCATTCTTTTATGAAAATAACTCCAGGTTGTACATAAAACTACAGGAAAACAAAATGTAGTGTAACAAAGGATTACAAAGTAAGGTTTTTTATAAACTTTTTATTAGTTTAAGACATATTTCCAAAGCGTCGTTCCTGCTTACGGACGATTTTCCGGCGTACGACGCGTCTCAAGAACGGACCCCCGTCGTAACCCGGGGACTGCCTGTAAATATATGTAGGGCTGCTGTAGAATTTCTATGAAAATGAAGGCTACTATAGGAAGGCATGATAAAATACTTAACAAATTAGAAAAATATACATAGCTGAAAAGTTATGCAAGAGATAATCCAAACTAGTCTGTGAGCCCCCCCACCCCCCCTCTCTCTCTCTCTCTCTCTCTATCTCTCTCTTTACGAGAATATTCTAGCACAAACTATATTCGTAAATATCTCAACTGCTTTTAATTAGAAATAATGACCAAACTTCAGTTACCAAGAATAGGCCGGTAATTATTTACGCCCGTATTTTATGAATAGGTCTATGTTTATTCTGTAATGTTAGGATACCATAAGAAAGAGATTTTGAACACACTACAAGCACCATAACAGCAGCAGCAGCGGCAGGGAAAAAAAAAAAAAAAAAAAAAAAAAAAAAAACACACACACACACACACAAACCACAATAAAATGGCTGAATATAAGATAGTCCTATAATCCAAACGTCATAAGCTGTTTAAACCGACAAAAAGACATAGGACCTTACAGGTCTACATCATTTTCTATCATCCTATTATTTCAAAGGGAGTTAATGTCGTCAAGAAAATTCACAGCAATTTATATCCAATATGAATTGTACAGCCTATCATACTGTAACTTTTTTTTTAAACAAAGGTATCTTTTGGTTTTATAAAGTGCAGTCACTGCTTGTCATCCCTCCGAATGTGTAAATGATTCTGATGAAAGAGATTTTAAGACTATGCAAATATAGTAAAATTTCCTGAAATCAATATGAAATACCAGTCTGCGGTGCGAGTTTCAAAATTGTTATCCGGGTGAATTTCGGACTTTCAGAAACCTTTCGTATCTTGAAAACATTTCGTATGTAGAGCCATTAAATTTTTCGCATTGGCTTTCGTATCTCGAGTTTTTCGTAAGTTGAGCCTTTCATATCTCTAGGTACCACTGTACTAACATGGATCTGTTGAATCCAGTGTTACCAATTTTGCATTTTCAATGCTAGCTTTCATTTTCTTGAGGTAATTAGCAAGAAAATTTTCAATCTAGCATTTTGCAGGAAATCTTGCATTTGTTTTCAAATACATCTAGCATACGTATTTTGACATCAAAATTTGTAATGTTAAGTTGAATATTTCTTTTATTCTACTAAGTTTGATATGTCATGTAAGAAAAAGAACAAAATCTTCAAAAACCATTTTCAGGAATTGAACAGAATAGGTTTTGAAATTATTAGGAATCATGTAATGTAATGTACAAGTATATTGTGTATGTTAAAAACATGTTTGAATCGAAAAAGAGAGCAATCGGTTGAAATTGGCTGGGCGGCATTGTTGTACATGCTGTGAATTTTTTAGCACTTTATGGAGCAAAATCTAGCAAGAAATTGCCATTTCCATTTGGCAACATTGGCCTCCCCACGTTTTATGTTGTTACTGAAGTCGTGTTTGCCGCGTTCTTTACATTGTACCCATACAAACGAGTTAATTATGACATCCAAAAACCCTGATTCTTTTACTCTTTCGGGAAAGAAGCCTAAACGTCAGATGAAGGTTATTACATGTAATATATTAACATGTGTTGTGAAGAAGGGAAGAGATGTTTCGCTGCATGCTGCTGGTAGCATTATCTTTATTATTCATCCATTGCACAGCAAAATCGTCGCCATCTTTATCAATATAGGTAGATCGTTGGTGACTACCCATATGATTTACATAATTTTGATATTTCTCTTACCTCTCTCCCTCTCTTTCCTTATAAAAGAATAGGGGCCCACGTGAGTACGTAATAGCACATGCGTATGTAGGCTTCTAGCTGTAATCCATAGGCTAGTAGGCTACATATGTACAGTAGTACGTATACTACATATATTTTTAAGGCTAATGTAAAATAACTTTGAAACTGTCTTGAATTTAGTTTAAGGTGATAGTTGAAGACATATTTGGTGTTTGAACTAAAGTAGGGAGTTATAAACATTGGAATAGTGGTCTTGGGTGGGTTAACTATTAAATTAGGTAGTTTTAAGCAATCTTTGAGGGGGGTACCAGGATAACACAGGTATTTACTTATCATGGGGGGTTCTGGGCCGTATCCCCCGCGATTATCGAGGCCCTACTGAATAGCTATGTAACTGCTTGGTAAGTTGCATACATAAAAATAATGTGTTGCACAAAAATCTGCGACAAAGTGGACCGAGGAAATGTGAAACGTGTAAAACCGGGGGCACGATACTACTTGATTGTGATAACTCTAATCCACTGGTGAAGGAATATCCATACAAAAGACAAAGGTTTAAAGTCACGTAGGAACAATCGTACCCTATGACAGAATACTTGCTACCTTATGGAATTATCAATAAAAAAATTGAATTGTTCTGGAACATTTAAATTACAGAATTCAAACTATTAAGAAAAGCAAAATTACAGAATCCAAACTACGTATGAAGAAAAGCAACACTAACTAAAACTGCATGTAACTCTCAATTCTGACATATGGTGGTACCTGTGACTTTTCAATGGCTGACTCTCTATCTTGTGTGTATAACTGATTAAATTCTAAACTACTTAAATTCAATAGTTAATGGCCTACGAGAAACATCGGAAAACTTACGTTCCAACTTCACTCGTTGCTCCATCTTTGAGGTATTATCTTCAGTTTCAATATAGCCCAAGTGCAGTGTGTTCATTTCGTCCATCAATTCTTCATCTACTGACATAACGGGCCCCGACGAAAGCCCACCAGCACCAACCCCTTGCCCACTGGGCTGCTGAGGAGGCATCATCCCAGGTGGCCCTCCCATACCAGTGGGCATGCCATACCCAATACTGGAGGGATGTTGATGAGATGGATGAGAGTGGGTATGGGCATGCGCAATAGGAATTTGAGGACTAAGGTATGGATTCACGTACACTGATGTTTGTGTAGGGTAAATTGGAGAAGGCTGTGATAACATAGGTGAGGGATGGGTAAGCATTGCTGAATTTCCAGAACCAACAGGCCCCGAGGTACCAGCTGCAGTGGCTGCTCCTGAATGGCCAGACAAGTTTTGATGGGCAGCATGACTTTGATGGGTTGAGTGGGGTGGATGGGGCAAATGAGTTGGTGGAAATGCATGCATCCCATAGTTATGGGCCATAGTAGGGGGTAGGATGGGAGATGAAAAGAGGGGGGAGTGTACAGTAGGGGGATGGGGACCCCCCATATGGGGAGGCAATGCCATGTGGTACATCGTCATGTGGTCACGCGCTTAATACCATCTGAAATCAAGAAAAGACAAGCATAAGAAAAGAGTTTAGCATTTACCATGTAGACATGACAGTACACTCTTGCATCACTTACCTAAAATTCTTTCAGCAAATAGGAACAAATTCAGTGCACTTAACATAAAGTGTACTATGCATGTGGCATCTAAAGATGGATGTTAACCACAACGGAAAACTTTAACTAATAAACATCACGAAAAACTGTACACTTATTTAAAAAAAATTCATAACAATAAATATTCAATTAAGAAATATATCACTGTGTACTAAAATCATAATCGTGAATTCACCAAATAAAAATGATAGGAAAAATTGCTGGAGAAATGCTGTACTAAATTTATTTTCAAATCAAGTCACAAGACACAAGGTTCCTCTTTAATCCACTGCTAATGTTAAAAGCCTTCAATGGCTACCACATCAGACTTTACACAAACTTATAAACAGTAAACCCTTAATTACTAGGAGATGAAAAAGATGAAAGGTCACTATTCTAATTCCTGCCAGGAGCGCTCATCAATAAAATATTATATTTCTGGGTTCGACCTGTGTCTGCCGGTGAAAAGTCCCTGTAGCTCACTTTTCCAAGTATAAATAGATATCCTAAATATACCAGAGAAAAAAGCTAGCATGGTATGCTGAAGTTACTACCCTAGCCAGAGCACCCCAAGGGGCGTCGGTATAAAGTATAGGGCGACTGGAAGCCACTGCTCACAGGTCCTCTGCCAATTAGAAGATTCCTCTCCAAAATCCCTCCAAGGCAGGAGCTGTTACAAGCGTCACCCACCTTACCTTCCTCTCGCTACTACTACTAATACCCACGCGCGTCCTTCATTCCTGTATTAGCAATTGTGTGTGACCCACGCGTTTGTTGCAGCTCCCAGAATTTTTCACTTTCATCACGATGTCGGCTGTAGAACTTCCTCCTACATCTAAGTTGAGTACTCCAATTTATGTTTTTGTAACTCATACGGTTAAGGTGTTTTCCATAGTCGCCTTCGGCCCCTCAGAAAACGTATTGTGGGTGCCGTCGGCATATCCGCCATTTTGGGAGCACCATCAGAACGCGGTAGATTTTGTCACAAACTAATCTCCACTAAGATTTTCATATTATATATGGATTTTAGATTTACAATTATCAGTGACATGTTTCATATTGTGTACTTACTTTAACGAGTAAGATCGTTTTGGAGTAGGCCTAACACGCTCGCGACTTCCGCTGGGGTCTAAAGAATGGTTGATTAATTTATACTTTAACCTCACCCCCCCCCAGTTGCGCAGGAGCATGTTTGTGCCTATCCCTACATAATTTTAACGTGATGTATATGTGTAATTATTAGGCTACTAGTAGCCTATCGTATTTGTCACGGGAGAGGAGAGAACCCTCTCTCTCTCTCTCTCTCGTTGTGAGAATATGCATGATTTAGTGTTAACATGATCCTAGACAGGTTGGACCTATCCTCCCTACCGGTCTGGATCGAAAAATTCGATTTAGTAGGTTTGGTCGAGGACCACTGTCCGCTTCAGGCTATCAGGGGAGGTCAACTGCCCTACCTGTCCAGTTCTGTTGTGGTCTCGGAAGCTTAAACTGGATCCATACATGGTACTCTCCTTTTGCCTTAATCTCATTGCAACTCTTCCATCATACCTCTCTATGAATGTTATGCATTATTAGTATTTATATTTATTGTGTTATTGTATATATCGGTCTGGTACGTCTTGGCCTAACCCAGTAGTAGGCCATAGCCTCCCAGTCAAGAGTGACCACCGACCAACCACGACGGGCCATAGGCCCAGTCGGCCTACTACCCATGAAGTAGTAGGCAACACAGCCCTCGGTAAAGGTCCATCTCTGATCGGGTGGGCGGCCAGGCGATCACGACTGACCACACCACATAACCCCCCCCCAACTTCCTAGCTCAGCCTTGCTGGACGCTATAACTCATGGTAATAGTAGTCTTATCGATGAAAGACCGCTCAAGTTTCACTTAAATGGAGAGGAGGGGGTTGGGTGTGGGGAGGGGTTATTGGTATTATATGTAATCCCTTATGCCTCCGAGTAAACGGCTCCACCGGCCTTATAGCGGTCTAGTACCGCACCAGCCGGTGGACGTAGCCCCGGATTGTACATTTATACAGCTCCGTTGCTCAGTGGTCTCGCCTCCCCCCATTGCCCCCCCCCCCTCCCCGGTATGGATTCGGGCTAGGAGTTTCGCTCCCCCCACACTAAAGTGTGCAGGATCAGAAAGGGGAATTACTTTCCCTGATCCCTCGCTTCAGCCCATTCCTCCAGCATTACCGGGACATCAGGAGACGAGACCTTGAGTAGACGGAGCTTCGGGGACTACTCTATAGATAGCTCCGGACCTTTGAGGTACCGACGGAGTGTGACTCACCCTCACAGCCGCTGACGGAGTATTACACTGTGTTGCAGAAGCTCTATTTCCGTCCTTATGTTATTCCCTGCTTTGGTGGGGAGGACGGACTGATCAGGTTTTCGGCTACGATAATGCGTAGCCTTCTGACTTAGCCGACTGCAATAGAGTAGGTTTTTCCTTCTCTCCGGTCCGGCAAACCTCAGATCCCACATACCGGACCTGCATCTACCCTCTAAGGACGGAATCAGGAGCAGGCAAATACACCCCAAGAATTTCTTTATTCATTCAATGAATTGAAAATTATTAGTGAATAAGTCTTGAACCAATATCTAGTTTAAGGTGCATGCTCTCTTCGGAGTTATCTCCGGTGCTGGAGTCCGGTACTCATAAATAAATTTCAAATTACAGATGGTTCGTTGCCAGGCGGAAGGGTGCCCCGCCTCCCTTGGTAAACCCTACGGCCACGTAGTGTGCCGATCCCACGCAAACTGCGCCGTCCAGTTAGAAAATTACACGGTCTGGCACCCAGATGCATGCACCGTATGCTATGAGATGGTTTCAATTCTGACTGATGAGCAGGTAAGTATCTTTGCTGCATCATTGACATAAAAGTTCTGTTATAATAACTTAGCAAGTTTGTTATAGATACTATTCCCAGGTGGAATATTGATTCGGTTTCCTCACTGACAGGCTACATTCGAAGCCCGACATGAAGCCAGAGTGGCGCTCAGAAAATGGATTGCGGGGTTCGGCAAGAACGCACCGAAAGGACAGCCGTACATCCTGGACACAGGATTATGCTCCCTTCTGTTCAAGGGGGCCACAGCCACGACGGCGGTTCCGGCGCACGTTGCCGAGCCCCTCATAGAAGCCATTCAGGTAGCGACGATGCCGATCCCAGACGACCAGGACGACTTAATGACGGAAGAGGTGGCGGCGATGAACATCAACCTAGAGCCTATGGCCATGGAGGAACAGGTAGGTGGGGAGGTAAGTGAGGCAAGTCTCCTGAGTTCTACTCCTTCTTCCTCTTCTTTCCTGGGCTTCTCTAGGCCCACCCCTCCTTGGGAAGGATCGCTATCAGTCGTTCCCAAGGACAAGTCGCTAAGACCGAAAACCCTTCGAAAGGGATCCAAACCAACTCCATCAGCAGCGACCGAGTTGTCTTCGGCCCCACAGCCATCGACCTCTACCGCCCAGTCGCCTGCTGCCAGGGACCCTCCCCCTGCTAAGGGGTCGAGAACAAATGTCACCGATCCTAAGGCGACGGAGTCTGGATTTGACCCAGAAGCCTTCACTAACCTTCTACTGACGAAGGTTAGTGGAGTAATTGATCAGAGGCTTGAGTCGATACGACTCGCCTCGGGCTCAGATACCTCCGGCCAGGCAATAATGTCTCTGACCGAAAGGATCAGGCTTTTGGAGGAAATGTTAAACGGATTTCTCCACTCCGGGACCCCGGCACTATCTATGATAGTGCCGGATGCGTCTAAGCTTCCGCCATTCAATAAGGATAACCCATGGCGGTTAGCACTGCATGCCCCATTCTTGGATGGGAAGCTGACTATTGAAGGGTGCGGAACCCGCCCACTTGAAGATTTTGAGCTCTTTCCGCCAGGTCTCCAATTTCCATTCTCTGGCTTCGTTAGACTAGCAAAACATGCGCTAGTCAAAGTTGATAGTCCCAAAGGAGACAGTGATCTTCCCGAGGGATCAGGCTCAAGCTACTTGGGTTCGCACCCTCTCCGATTGGGGTTGCGTTAACACTAAGTTAACGCCACACAAAGGAAATTTCACCATGTTTGTGACCCCAAACGGAGTTCCGTCACTATGCACATCTAAGGTGGTGGAATTTACTTTACAAGCAGCGGCGGAGGATAAGCCCCTACCAGTGCTGAGAGAGACAAGAGGCTACCTCCCTTCTCTTCCCCACAGGACTAGACTTTTGGAACGACTCACCGGCTACGTTTACTACAGGTAAACTCGACCCGGACTGTGCTTCCGCCCTATTCTCAGTTAAGCTGCCTACGATTCCGGACCACTTGGTCAAGGCAGAGTTCGAGGCAAGAACTAGACTGGCAAGATCTATAAACTCCGTCACTGCGGCGGAGTTGGTAGCATCAACATATACCGTGGGCCCCCCGTATTCGCGTTCTCTGGATTTGCGGATTTCTCTCTGGACCATATCTACCCATTTATTTGCGGGGGATTCGCCCATTTACGGGATTTTCCGACAAAAATAATCACTAATTTGTGTATTTTGATGTTTATTTTTATGACTACAGTGGACCCCCCGTATTCGCGTTCTCCGGATTCGCGGACTCACACATTCGCGGATTTCTCTCGGGAACGTTTCCCTGCATTATTCGCGGAAAATTCGCGCAGCATTCGCGGTATTTTTTCTATGAGAAATATCCACAAACTCCTGGTTTTTTGTGTGATCAATTTCATCATAAAATGCACTTTTTTGTGATAAAACTATTAAAAAAAAAAACCAAGTATGAAAAAATTTTTAGTGGTTTTTTCTTAAGTTTTAACTAATGAAATAGGCTGTTTTTAGCGCTTTTATAGGGGCGGGTTCCAAAACCATTCCGCGGATTCTAACTATTCACGGGGGGGGTCTATCCTGGTACGCCATCCCCCCGCGAATACGGGGGGAACACTGTACATTTTTATGATACAAAATGATTTAACTAATTTTCAAATAAAGAAAGTATAGTACTTCGAGATACGAAATTAAATCCGTTCCGAGGCGCCCTTCGTATCTTGGACCACATTTTACATTACTGTAAAATGGCTAATCCGTTCCAAACCCTCCAAAAACACCCCAGTAAATTATATTTCCAGGCCTAAAACACATGTTCTTGGGTTTCTGACGCCGATCCGACGGAAGAAATATGACTCCAAAAAGGCAAAATATTGTACATACTTGAGTAATATTCAACTTCATGTACAGTGGAACCCCCGTATTCGCGTTCTCCAGATTCGCGGACTCACACATTCGCGGATTTCTCTCGAGAATGTTTCCCTGCATTATTCGCGGAAAATTCGCGCATTCGCGGTATTTTTCTAAGATAAATATCCACAAATTCCTGGTTTTTTTGATGAATTTCATCACAAAATGCACTTTTTGTGATAAAAACAATATTAAAAAAACCACGTAGGAAAATTTTTAGTAGTTTTTCTTGAGTTTTAACTAACAAAATAGGCTGTTTTTAGCATTTTTATATGGTTCCAAACATTCGCGGGTTCTAACTATTCACGGGGGGGTCTGGTACGCATCTCCCGCGAATACAGGGGGACCACTGTAATGTTCAACCCCAGTTTTACTGCATATATTAGGACTTTAGCATATGTCCCTTAGCAATAAGCCTAGCCTATGTTAGCGGTTGCTACTGTAGCCTAGTCTATGATTCTGACATCTAAACCTAAGAGCTAAAAGCTTAGAATATGCCAATAAAATGTATAAATAATCAGTATGTACTCATTTCAAATAATTATTAATTAATCATTAACTATAATACACAAACAAACAAAAAAAAAACCCTTCCAATCGATTGTTTACATTCAGCTCTTACCCGTCTTACGAGTACCGAACGAATGCCAAGCAATCATTTTTCTTAGCACACAGTAAGCCATAAATTTTCATTAGTATCTCTCTTCAACTAATGAAACTACCAAACAGTATAATAACCATTCATTTCTATTCTTTATTCTATCTTTACCTAATATTACGTTACGTATACATACGTATACGTAACGTAATATTAAAACAGAAGAATTCTAAAAAATACGTATTTGTTGGCAGTCTGATTTATTTTATGATATCTAATTCACAATATTTTGATTAAATGTATTGCATGTACTCATTTTAAATAAATTATTAACCCTCTTACGCTGCAGCAGTAAATAAAAAATTGTCTCCCGTGTGCCGGAGGGGTTTCGGAGTGAGAGCGGAAGCGGAAAAAATATTTTTTTCAAAAAATCACAGCGCGCTTATTTTCAAGATTAAGAGTTCATTTTTGACTCCTTTTTTTGTCATTGCCTGAAGTTTAGTATGCAACCATCAGAGATGAAAAAAATTATAATTATCATACATAAATAATGCGATATATGATAGCGCAAAAACAAAATTTCATATATAATTGTATTAAATCGCGCTGTGCGCAAAAAGGTTAAAGGTAACAAGTTACTTTTTTTTCGTTGTAATGTACACTAAATTACGATCATTTTGGTATATAACACATTGTAAAACGATAAAAGCAACACAGAGAAAATATTATCACAAAATAATGCATGAATTCGTAACTTGCGGACGTAAACAAATATTTTTTTCAAAAATTCACCATAAATCTAAATACTGTCCTAGAGACTTCCAATTTCTTTCAAAATGAAGAAAAATGATTGAATATTAATATACTGTAAGAGTATTAGCTTACAATTGCAGTTTTCGACCATATCTGACGAGTTAAAGTTGACAAATGTCGAATTTTTTATATATATTTTTTAATTTTTTATGCAATTATTTTGAAATAAGAAAAGCTACAAACCTTCAAATATTTTTCGTTTTATTCTACATGAAATTGCGTACATTTCATATATAAAACTCTATGAAATGCCTAATAGAAATGGAGCAAATATTCGAGAATGGGACATACGTATTTCGGAGATTTGTGGCGGAGAATCCGCGAGCGGAGGGAAGGAAAGATTTTTTTTTTATTTCACCATAAATCTAATTATTTTGCAAGAGACTTCAAATTTGTTTCAAGATGAAGATAAATGACTGAATATTACTAGACTGTAAGAGTTTTAGCTTACAATTGCGTTTTTCGACCATTTCGGTAGAGTCAAAGTTGACCGAATGTGGTTTTTTTTCTATTTATCGTGATTTATATGCAAATATTTCGAAAATGAGAAAAGCTACAACCTTCAACTATTTATTGTTGTATTATACATGAAATTGCGCACATTTCATATATAAAACTTTATGTAACGGCTAATTTAGAGGAGCAAACTTACCACAATCGCACGTATGATTTTTTCGGAAAGAGTTACAGCGTGGACGTAAAGAAAATGTTATTTTTTTCATAAATTCACCATAAATCGAAATATTGTGCTAGAGACTTCCAATTTGTTGCAAAATGAAGGTAAATGCTTGAATATTACTAGAATATAAGCGTTTTAGCTTACAATTGCGTTTTTCGACCATTTCGTAGAGTCAAAAGTTGACCAAAGGTTGAAATTTTGGCAATTATCGTTATTATAAGAAAATATATCTCAAAACTGATAAAAGCTACAACCATGGGTGTTTTTTTAGTTGTATTGTGCATAAAATTGCGCACATTTCCATATATTTTAAAATTTTATAACGGCTAATTTTAAAATGTTGCAAACATTAACCACAAGCGCATTGTATTGATTTTGTTTTTTCCGGAAGATGTTACCTGGCACGGACTTGTAAGGTGGAAAAAGTTTTATTCCATAAACTTCACCATAAATTCGAAAAAAAAAATATTTGTTGCTAGGACTTCCAATTAGTTGCAAAATTAAGGTAAATGATTGAATATTACTAGAATATAAGAGTTTTTAGCTTACAATTGCGTTTTCGACCCATTTCGTAGAGTCAAAGTTGACAGAAGGTTTGAAATTTTGGCAATTATCGTTATTTATATGAAAATATCTCAAACTGATAAAGCTACAATCATGAGTATTTTATTGTTGTATTCTACATAAAAATGTGCACATTTTCATATATAATATTTCATGTAACGGCTAATTTACAATAGTACAAAAATTATGTCAAGTGACGAAATAATTTCCGAGATGTGTCACAGATACTTTTTAGGGCGGCAAAGAAGAAATTCACGCTTGCGGCGCCTGCGTAACGATTGTAAACAAACAAAACAACACCTTGATCCATGAACTCTCCCAGCATCCCCCAAGGCGCGTGATTCAAAAGTTTTAGGCTGGTAGGCCTAAAAGTATTTTTCCGCAAATTTAAAAAAAAAAACTTTTGTAAGTCGACGTAAAATACATCCAGTCGGCACACAGGAGACAAAAAATGTCGACGTAAAATACGTCCAGTCGGCGTAAGAGGGTTAAGTAAGCATTAACTATAAAAAAAAAAAAAAAAAAAAAAAAAAAAAAAAAAAAAGCTTCCAAACTTCTGTTTACATCCAGCACTTACGAGTATCGAACGATCGCCAAGCAATCACTTTACACGTAGCCATAAATTTTCATTATCTCTCTTCAACTACTGAAACTACCAACAGTATAATAACCATTCATTTCTATTCTTTATTCTATCTTTTACCTAATTTTTTTTTTTTTTATTAAATGTATTGCATGAATAAGTTTTTTCAATTTACAGCATCCCTTTTACCAATAGAATACTTAAAGCACAAGGGGTAGATGCTGACCAATAGGAGAGCAGGACCTTATGGGGTGACTAGGATCAGGAACCAATGGGAGAGCGGGAGGATGGTGGCGAGTTTACTCCAGTTGGCGGTGAGGTAGTTTTAAAATTGTTCTCAGTGGTCCGGGCGAATCTCGGGACTTTACAGCAACAACCTTTCGTATCTTGAAAACTTTTCGTATGTAGAGCTGTAAAATTTTTCGTATTTGCTTTTGTATCTCGAGTTTTTCGTAAGTTGAGCCTTTCGTATGTCGAGGTACCACTGTATTAATTTTGATTAATACTGTGTTAGTAAGTTTAATAAGTTTAAATGATATCACATAATAAAAATAATAATTCTCTCTCTCTCTCTCTCTCTCTCATCTCTCTCTCAATCTCTCTCTCTCTTTCTCATCTCTCTCTCTCTCTCTCTCTCCTACAAGGATGTAAGTTTTTGTGTATGATAGATAAATGATTTACTATTTTCAATTATTATTATTAATTTATACAGCAATAATATCAATTCATTAAAGAAAATACCATAGTGAATTAGTAAGATTTTAGTTTATAAATTTAAAAAATTATGGATGAATGAAGGAAATCCCAGTCTTCTTTCTCTAACTCCAGGTACTAAAACTGTCAGATATATCAAGTTATGTGACAGGAGGGGGAGGAGCTGTTTGTGGTTGTTTGCCACCAAGTGGCTCCTGAAATTTCTCTCTCTCTCTCTCTCCGCTCTGGTCTCTAAATTTCTTCTCGCTCCTCTCTCTCTCCTCTCCTCTCTTCCTCTCTCTCTCTCTATCCTCTCTCTCCTCTCTCCCATATCGGTTCTCTCTCCTCTCTCCTTCTCTCTCTCCTTCTCTTCTTTCTCTCTCTCTCTCTCTCTCTCTCATTTACTGAGACGAGATTTTTTATAGTACTTGTACTATATGTTTTTTTTAATACTTTCAAATAATAATAATAATAATAATAATAATAATAATAATAATAATAATAATAAAATCAAATAATAACTAATAACAACAAACAATAATAATAATAACTGTAGTTACAAAATTCATATTATGTGATAGTATTTTAAGGAAATACGATACTAATCTATCCATGTCACTTTTAATTAAGGTTAACTCTCTCTCTCTCTCTTTTTCTTTTGCCACACAAGTATAATAATGTGTCCGTAGTGGTAATTCCCTCCCTCTCTTTCGCTGTAGGCGTTGATAAGTATTTTTTTGAGAGAACAGAGAGATAAACTCTCTCTCTCTCTCTCTCCATCTCTCTCTACTCTCTCTCTCTCTCTCTCTCTTACCGAGATGAAAGAATTTTTATGGTACTAGTATGTAAAATGTTTATTGATAATTTCAGTTATTTAATCATAGTAATAATAATAATAATATCAATAATAATAATAATAATAAAACTGTAATTACAAAATTCATAATGGTGGAATTTTAAAGAGATGAAAATTACCTTTCCATTTCACTTGTAAGGATATCTCCTCTTTCTTACTGAGATGAGAGAATTTTATGGTAGATGCATGTGTTTATTATATTTTCAAATAATAATAATAATAAAATAATAGAAGTAGTAATAATACGATAACTAATTTAAATTGGAAATTCTTCCCTTCGGCTTTTTCTGTATCAATTTCCCTACCTTCTCATAACTGCAGTGACGCTCGAGCTGGGAAAGTAACAATGCCATACAATGGTCAATGAATCTAATGGTCTTATGTAATCTCTCTCTCTCTCTCTCTCTCTCTCTCTCTCATCTCTCTCTCTCTCTCTCTCTCTCTCTCACTGAGATGTGATAATTTTCATGGACATGTATGTAATAAGTTTATCATTAATATTTTCCAATAATAATTACTATACTGTAATTACAAAATTCATAATGAGATTTTAAAACTACAATAATAATTCCATTTCACTCTTTTAAATACTGTAAGGACAACTCTCTCTCTCGTCTCCCTCATCTCTCTCTCTCTCTCTCATCTCTCATCTCTCTCTCTCCTCTCTCTCTCTCTCTCTCTCTCTCTCCACAAGATACTTGTCATAGTGGTAACTCTGTCTCTCTTGGCTGCAAGTGTTATAAGTACGTATGTATGTACCTTTAAGGGTACTAATGTTTAGGATTACTTTGAAATTATATTAATACAATCTCTAAGATTAATACAGTACTATGATAATAATTTAAGGTAAACTTGATGCAGGATGTTATATAAGGTATACATTTGGTGTTTCTGTTTCTTCCTTCTTTTACCTCTCTCGCTCTCAGCAAAAGAATTGATAGATAGACAAACATAATTGCACAGTCCTCTCTTTCTCTCTTCTCTGGAGAAATATATGTATTTATGGGAGGGGAAAAAAGTGTTGCCTACAGACGTTCATTTCAATCTATTTAAATCGTAAGGAGTTTCCCTCTCTCTCTCTCTCTCCTCTCTCTCTCTCTCTCTCCTTCTCTCTCTCTCTCTCTCTCTCTCTCTCTCTCCCCTCTCTCTCTGCTATTGGCTATTTATATTTTTATATATTTCTAACGGTATATTTGATGTAGGATAATACTTAAAGTAGACATTTGGTATTTGAACTTTCAAGATAGGCAGATATAGGTATATTTAGAGGGGAATTCTAACTATTCGCTGGTTTGAGCTATTCGTGTGGGTGTCTGGTACACATCTCCCGCAAATACGGGGGGAACACTGTACTGAAGAACAGTTGTTCCGGGTCCTGACGAAAGCGCTGTTACAGACTTTCCAAGCGGACCTGTTCGATTTTGCGGTGGCGAGACGAGCTTGTAGGAAGCACGTCCTGGCGGGTGCCTCTATAAGACACAAGCCTAATAGGCTCATAAAGTCATCAGTGTGGGGAGAAAACCTTTTCCCGAAAGACGAAGTTATTAACGTCTTCCAGGAGGCATCCAGAGCCAACCAGAGTCTTCAGGTTCGTTGGGGTCTCCCCTTCAAACGGAAGTTTGAGGGTCCTGGACATCAAGTCAGAACCAAGAAGAAGGCAAGGAGATACAATCCTTACCAAGCCTCTCGTCCCCAGACAATCGTGCAAGCAGTGCCAGTATCTCAGGTTGGCAAGCCGTCAACATCTAAGGCTCTTCCGCAACAATAGTTTGTCCTAGTACAAACTCCTCCGGCTCAACAACCATCTACCTCCTCAGCCATAATGACCTCCCCAGCCTTCAACCCCACCTACGAAGCGCAATATCTCTTTCGCAGCTACAATAGGCATGTCGGAAGTAGCAGGGCCAGAGGTGGCTCCCGGCTATGAGGTGGATCAAGAGGTAGGGGTTTCTGCGGAGGTAGAGGTAGCAGACCTGCAACCAACCAGTGAGAACCCGCAGGTAGGAGGGAGATTGTATCTCTTCCGGGACTGTTGGACCTTCAGTCCATGGGCCCACAGTATAGTCTCGAAAGGTTTGGGGTGGAAATGGGAGAAAGGGCCCCCTCCACCAATCAGTTTTTATCAGAAGCCTACGGTGGACCTTATAGACTATACCAAGGATCTCCTCCAGAAAAAGGCCATAAGGAAGGTGGGACGCCTAAAATTTCAAGGATGTCTGTTCAGTGTCCCAAACAAGGACTTGGACTTAGACAAAAGAAGAGTGATTCTGGACTTGTCCCGTCTCAACTCATACATTCACTGCGACAAGTTCCGCATGCTGACCATCTCGCAGGTACGGACCTTACTTCCCTGTGGGGCCGTCACCACCTCTATAGATCTTACAGACGCTTACTATCATGTTCCAATAGCAAGGAACTACTCTCCGTACCTAGGTTTCAAGCTAGGAAAACAGGCTTACTCATTCAGTCATGCCATTCGGGCTCAACATTGCGCCCAGGATATTCACCAAACTGGGAGAGACGATAGTTCAAGAACTAAGGACGCGAGGGGTAATGTTAGTAGCCTATCTAGACGACTGGGTCATTTGGGCAGCCAACGTTGACGAATGCCGCAAATCAACAGCCAAGGAGATGAAATTCTTGGAATTTCTGCGATTCCAGATAAACAGAGAGAAATCTCGGCTCGTCCCGGCTTCTCGCTTCCAATGGCTGGGAATCCAATGGGACCTAAACAAACACGAGCTATCTCTCCCACCCAAGAAGGTCAAAGAGATAGCAAAGGCTACGAAACAGTTCCTCAAGAACAAGAAGGCTTCTCGGCGTACCCAAGAAAGAATACTAGGTTCGCTGCAGTCTGCGTCGGTGACGGATGTCCTATTGAAAGCCAGATTGAAGGATATCAATCGAATCTGGAGAATGAGAGCCAACATCAAACTCAGAGACATGGTCTCGGTAATTCCACCTATTTTGACAAAAAGGCTCCGTCCCTGGACGGAACGCCAGAACCTAGCTAAGTCAGTACCTCTACAGTTCCCTCCGCCGTCTCTAACCATTCACACGGACGCATCTCTGAGTGGATGGGGAGGGTATTCACAAAACAAGAAAGTACAAGGAACGTGGTCTGAAATGTTCCGCCAGTTTCATATCAATATTCTGGAAGCAATGGCAATTTTCTTGACCCTAAAACAACTGGCTTCGGCCAGGAACATTCATATAAGACTAGTCTCAGACAGTCTAGTAGTAGTCCACTATATAACAGAGGTCAAGCAAACTGAATCACGTACTGATTGCAATATTTTCATTGGCGGTGAAGATCATTGGCACCTGTCAGCAATTCACTTGGCAGGAGTAAGGAATGTTATCGCAGATGCACTTTCCAGGACAACTCCGCTGGAATCGGAGTGGTCCCTGGACAGGAAGTCATTCCGATGGATTTGCAGTCAGATCCCGGACCTTCAAGTAGACCTTTTCGCCATGGAAGCCAACCACAAACTACCATGCTACGTGGCTCCCAACTCAGACCCTCAAGCTTACGCCACAGATGCGATGTCCATAGATTGGAACAATTGGCAGAAGATTTACCTATTTCCACTGGTGAATCTTCTGATGAAGGTCCTGCACAAGCTGAGATCTTTCACAGGACAAGTGGCATTAGTGGTACCCAACTGGCCAAAGAGCAACTGGTTTCCGCTTCTTCTAGAACTGAATCTCCAGCCCAAACGGATCCCCCGTCCTGAACTGACTCATGTAGTACAATCAGACTGTGTCAGCTTCCCAAGAGTTCTGAGTGCCTAACTTTATGGGATTTCATGAAGTTGCGGCTCAAAGGGACGCTAGTATTAATCCATTAAACATCCTATTAATAGAATTGGATAAAAGAGATCCAACGCTCAAGCAATATGATTCAGCAGTAAAGAAATTGGGCCAAACTTCTAAAGGATTAAGCTGCTCATGAGATGACCACAAATCTGGCAATCTCGTTCTTTAGATCTCTATTTGAGAAAGGTCTAGCCGCCAGTACCATTACTACAATCAAATTCCAGCCGTAAAGAAGATTTTGCAGATAGGTTTTAATATCAACCTGTCAGATGCATATTCTCTTCGATTCCAAGAGAAGTACTCTCGACAATGAAGTCATACAAACGCTATTGTCACTAGATTATCGTAAGTATTGCGTTTGTTATTGGGACGAAAGCGGAAACGAAAAACATAAAAGCATTTTACCGTATAATTATCGTCATGATCTCATAATTAAAAAGGCATGTGGAGAGTAATTTCCATATCAGGAAATCATTGTATCTAGCGAGGCCACAGCAGCTGACAAAACGTACGTTAGGATATGAAAAACAAATTATGGTAGCGTTTCAAGAAGATTATCCCCTCTTTCGAAATTTTTATAGTATATTCATGCTACGTAGTAATAATGTTGGAAATAGTACATTAATTTTCAAAAAAAAATACAAATATCATCGTATTTTGTAGTGAATAATAGTTTTAGAATTATCATACATGGTACACGGCATTCGTTATGGGTTTGTGCCAGTGTATAACAACCAAAATAACGTTCTCCTTAACCGTTAAGCGTCCTCCCGGGGGGATGAGCTCGTGCTAACGTTACCGTCCACGCTTTTTTTTGTAATCAGCGATCATAGCCCATGATGATAGTTTTCAAAAGTTAAATATTGATTTGTTATGTTATTATCTTACTGTAATTAAGTGTTAGGAAAATTCTCTCTCTCTCTCTCTCTCTCTCTCTTAAGTGTAGGAAATTTCTCTCTCTCTCTCTCTCTCTCTCTCTCTCTCTCTCTCTCTCTCTCCTCTCTCTCTCTCTCTCTCCTCTCGGAGTCCAGTCACTCGGCAAAGAAAATCATCTTCCATTCCCGCTATTGGGAAGAAAGTTTGTATCATCACTGGAGGATTCAGAACCTAGAGCTCTCATCATCAAATAGGTTATCAATATTCAGGAGCCTCATTTAGTATTTTCGAATGATCTCACTGTGAGAAAATACGCATCCTTGGGACATTTCATGTGAAAGACGAGAAATCCAATTTGTCGCGATTAAACGCCCGAAGCGTATTGAAAGAAAACCACAGGGACAGGCAGTTTTTAGAATAGCGACCACAGGAAAGAGTTGACAGGTCTGGAAATAAGTTCCCCGTGTGCTGAGAGTGTTACCAAATGATGTTCTACACTTTCTATACGAGTAACGTATTATACGGGGCTGACGGATTGACAAAGCACAGTCAAAGTTTTGAACGTAATAATCCGTTGAAAGGCGCTACCGAGTAGAATGCGGTAAACGTATTATTACGTGGGTGACGCCTTAACAGGTTAAGTCAACGCGTTTAGGAAAAACAGACATAGAATCGACTTGCGACTTCGTTCACTTTGATATTTTTAACGATACAATAAACTATCATTTGTACTTACTAAAACCATCTTCACATAAGTAATTTTCGTAGATATGTGTTGTTACAAAAGCTAGCTTATACATAAAGGCTTTTAATAATTAAGTCACCATATACATATGTACCCAAAAATCATGTGGGGAAATTTACTACGTTTCCTCGGATATTGAAATACTTTGCCTCATTCAAAAACTTTAAGAATATAATGCATAAATACTAGGCATTATACATAGTTACATCGTTATACAAATTACTACATCAGTTATATTAACACATACTTTATACACCAAAGTTAACAGTTATATAACACATACTTTTATATACTAAAATTAATCATAATGGTAGTGATCAGACGACAGTGTGCACTGGACTACGTACGTACTACTGGAAGATAAAACAAACAAAATTTTGGTGTTAGTCGCGGAATAGGATTAATATTTTTCAGAGATTAAAGAGCTGAATTTTGGTTTGAAGGTATGTCAAACCGCGTTAGTAAATAGAATCATCTTCTAGGAATTTTTTTTCTCTTCCTTTTTTGCGGAAGAACTTCAACCATTTTGCATTCAAGTAATGAGAAGGAATCATTATATCTTCATGAAAGCAGTAAAATACTTACACGAAAATAAAAAAACTAAAACTACTACTGTATGCATAAAACACCATACATATCGTTAGCTTCGTGTGGTAAACGTTCATTCTAAAGAAATTACAGAGTAGTATAGAACACCTGATTGTAGTTGGATAGCCATGGAGATGGTTATCCAATGACTGCCCTCTGCTTCTGTTCTATTTATAGGAACATACGCCAAGATTGGGGGGGCCTGGGGGACACTAGGTTTGAACGTTACATGTCGTGATTTCTGACTGCGACGGCAAAATACTCAATAATTTTCTTTATATAATTATTCCTTCGTGAAAACAAAATAAAATATCGCGGTTGACATACCTTCAAACAAAATTCAGCTTTTTAATCTACTGGAAAAATGTTAATCTATCCTGGCGAATAAACAACAAAATTTTGTTCGTTTTATCTTCCAAGTAGTACGTACGTAGTCCAGTGCCCAGCTGTCGTCTGATCACATTCATATATTAAACTTTGTATATAAAAGTATGTGTATTAAACTGTTAACTTGTATATAAAAGTATGTGTATATAACTGTATGTAGTATTTGTATCGACGTAAATATGTATAGCCAGTATTATGCATTATATTATTAAAGTGTTTGAATGATGCTAAAGTATTTAATATTCGAGGAAACAGTAGTAAAATTCCCCCCCAATGAGTTTGGGGTATGCTAGTATATCTAAGATGATCTTAAATTATAAAAGCCTTTATGTATAAGCTGCTTTGCAACAACACATATCTTTCGAAAAAGTACTTATGTGAAGATGGTTTTTAGTAGTACAAATGATAGTTATTGTATCGTTAAAAATATCAAAGTGAACGAAGTCGCAAAGTCGATTCTATGGTCATGTTTTTAACTTTAACTGTATATGCGTATGAAAAAACACCAGTGGTCGTAGCGATGCCGTCATCAATTTAGGTGTATGAAAACACCACATGGTGTTGTAGCGATACGTAATCCAAAGTACAAATCCTTCCCGGACCATCTCAGAAATTTACGACTCTTCAACTTCAAGACGTATGGTAAAAATATTTATATCATACTTATTGTTAAAATTCACAAGTTGAAACTGCAAAACATTATTAATTTGAGTTATGTACATCATTTTTTGTGTTTTCGGAAGTTGTTTTGAAAAATAATACTATTAGTGAACATATGGTATTAATGTCCCACATTTATTATAGGTGAATCTTAAATTATCCACCATGCATTTGAACACCAGTATTATATTAATATTGATTTAAATAAAACTGTAATTAATAAATAAAATACGAAAACATAAAGGGAAAAAATGTTTTGCTGTCAGTAGTGGTTGTTTGTTGATTTGCATATGACCTCACATTTCCGAAATCTGAAAAATTCCAAAACCGAAACATCGGAATGGGTGGGGTACTGCCACATTTTTTAAAACACGCACACAATGTCTACACATTTACTGCAAATTACAGTAACGTTACGTATTATTCCCCCTCCTGAGAGAGAGAGGAGAGAAGAGAGAGAATGATTAAGACTCCAGGCGTGTTTATTTTTACAATATTTATTATCTTGGGATTTGTTTTAATCTGAGAGTTTTCTATTCAATTCTCAAGATTAATAAGAAAATTACCGTAAATGACTAGCATCAGCACAAATCTGAATGACTCGGCCATAGCAGCTAAACCACCCACCTTATGAACTTGCATGATACATGAGATACATGAACAAACACAAAACCACTGTTATTGGTTGAAAGTAGGGGGTTGCACGATCTGGGAGATTGCCACGTTAATCGAGTATATACGGTATGTGATTTTTTAGCCTTTTATGGAACAAAATCTAGCAAGAAAATTGACATCCCAGGTTGGGCAACACTGGCCTACCAAAAGTTGTTTGGTGTGTTATGAAATGTGGTGTGTCGCGCGCGTTCTTTAAATTGTACCATATAAACTAGTTAATTATCGTGGCATCCAAAAGGCCCTGATTCTTTCGCTTAGGGAAGACGCCTAAAGGTCAAGATGAAGGTTTTTTAAGTGGAATATACTGTATTAACGTGTTGTGACGAAGGACGAGAGCTTCGCTGCATACTGTTGGTAGCATTACGTTATTATATTAATGGGATTGACACTCGCAAAATCGTTCGCCATCTTTTATCAACATACTAGCTTGGTTGGTGATTCACAATATGATTTACAATATTTTGATAGTTCTCTTACCACTCATACTCTCTTCTTGTAAAAAAAATGAGAGGGCACACCCATGCGTATGTAGATTCTAGCTGTAATCCCTAGCTAGTAGGTCTACATACCTATGTGACAGTAGTACATATACACATTTATTTTTTAAGGCTAATTTTGTACAATAACTTTAAACTTGTATGTCTTGATTTAGTTTTAGGTGATAGTTGAAAACATATTGGTGTTGAAACTAAAGTAGGCAGTTATAAACATGGAATAGTGGTCTGGGTGGCGTTAACTATTAAAGTAGCAGTCTTTTTTTGCAAGCAATTTTGAGGGGGGTATCAGGATAACCACGGGATTTACTTATCACGGGGGGTTTATGCCCTATCCCCCGTGGAAACGAGGCCCCACTGTAAAAGTTGCTAATGTTGGGGTAGATTGTAGTTCTTACGTGGGGAACGGCACCGAAAGGATAAGAGATAAACTGTTGAACATAGTAGGCAAAACGGAATGCAACGTTATTCATTCACGTAAGAAATCCCTCAATCTTAGGCAAAAGTCCGTGAGTGTATAGGACAGAAATACAGTTACAGTCAATCCCGCAGGAGAGACGTAACCGCCAGCACAGAGATTTACGTTAGTCAGTCAATCCCGCAGGAGAGAGAGACTTAACCTAGCGCGCCATGAAGCGCACGGATCTGTTTACTGGCTGGTGGACTGGAGGACAGACACCGCAGCCAGCCAGCAGCTTACGACGTCGCTCTTACTTATGGTCGGGTGCAGCTACCCTATCTACGAAGAAATAGGTCCGGTTATTGTGCAGAAGACTTCTCAAGCTGGTATATTTTAATGCGAAACAAGACAAACGCTAATATATAGATGCGTTGTGTGTCAAGAACATACCAACAACGGTAAAAGATAAATCGGAAACTCCTGGAAAGGCTGCAGGAGTAACGATTAAATGTCCTTAAAATAAAGGACAATAGAGCTCTCGGTTGCCATCCGAAGAAGTAACATACAGCAAGCGTATATGACTCGAACCAACCAGTAAGTAAATAACGCAGCAAAATATGATATCTGGGTCAGCTCGTGTCGCTTGCGCGACCAATCCTTTAATCTATATTTTAGGGTAAAATTGTACTAACACATACCAGAGAATAAATAAAATAAAGAAAAAGGTCAGTATAAACTGACTCGCTCCCCTCTAGGAGGGTGTCGGTATGAACATAGGCGAGTGAGAACACTACCACGAGCCAAATGCCAATAGAAATTCTCCCACTACAAAACCTCCAAGAGGGGAGCAGTCCCACAGAGGAGAGGCAGCTCGTACTACTACTACTCCATCCCATGCTGCCGACTCGCTGCGCCTCTGGTGCCATCCTTTTCAGTTAGCCGCACGAGTCACACGTGTTATTTTCTCTCTGTAGTATTTGTGCCACTTTCTTTCGGGATTTTCGAGTAAATGGAGCGTGCAGCTATTGCAGCAGCCTAAGTAAGTACTCAGTATTTAACGGGTTAAGTGGTTTTTTCCGGCCTGAGACAAGTATTGCGTTTTTAGGTATAAATCGTTCTCGGGTCGGAGGAAGCATGGCAGCATCGTCATGCCGCGTGATAGGGTTCGTTCTTGGTCTCCCATACCTAGAACAACCCTATTCGTTACGCTCTAATTTTGATATCCGCTTTATTTACTTTAAGGTCTACTCAGGTTATCATGCATGCATGTATATCACCTTCTGTAGGCTTTTTCTATCCAGATCCTAGTCCAGGTTCTTAGTATCGGCCCCTGACTAGCTTTGAGTGGTAGAATTGCCTCGGGTTAGTCGTACACACCTGGATTTGTTCTCTGCTATTTGACTTCTTTCTTTCATTTCTTATTTTATTTATATATATATATTTTGTCATTGTTAGGTTAGTTTGGCGTACTGGCTTAGCCTAGGTCCCGGCTCTTAGAGCCTATTCTTACCGCGATCAGTCGGTTGCTTCACATAGCTTCTCTTCTGATCAGTTGGTTTGTAGCCCTGTTGGGCCTATTATACTACCGCTTTCAGTTCAGGTTGCCTTCCCGATAGCTTCTCTCTGATCAGTTGGTTGGCCTAGGCTTGGTTACCGTATCTTCAGTTTACCGCCTAGTGGTCCTGCGTGATCACGGAAGCAGGCCTGCCCAGCCCCCCCCCCTCACGCTCTTCAATAGCGTCGGGCGGGGGGTGGGCGGTCTGCCATGCTCGCCCCCACATACCCGAGCCTGCACCCCCTCTCCCCTCCGCCGGAGGGGCTAGGGAGTCGACAGACCAGGACTGCGTCCCGACCTCTCCGCTTCTCGGTCCGGCCGGGTTTGGTACGTTGTGGGGGGCCCTGGGCCTTCCCCACCTCCGTTACTGCCTTGTCGCTCCGGGCTAGCTCGAGCCGGGATGTCCTCTCGCCCTCCCTCCTTACTAGAGCTACCTACCTGATCGGAGTCCTGTGTATCCAGCGGAAGGAGCTAGTCACCCACTAGATGGAACGGAGCATACAGTAGGTCTCTACTAACATTACCGTATTGCTGAGTTTCTACAACTCCGCTTCAACTGACCTATCCGGTCGCTTGTGTTTAGGTTTAAGTTATCTTTAAGTTTATCTTAAGTATCTTAAACCATCCACCCCCCTCCCTTTCATATTTTTACCGGAATCTCTCCGGATTATAGCCCTTATTCAGCAATGCAGGGTAGGGGTTATGCCCAAATTTTTCCGAGATCCGGCATGTAACGGAGCTCTTTGTCCTTTAGTCTGTAAGTGTCCACTTTAAGATAATCATGTGGTCTTACCACTTACAGGCACCAACTGTGAGCATCCGGGAGTTCGCTTTACACTTCAGGGACCCCTGTGGACACGGAAGTTTGCGGGTCCCATGCTCATGAGCGACTCCGACGGGGACATCCAGGTCTGGTACCATGAGACGTGTTACCATATGTTACGATCTGGGAGCCAGCTTTTGGGAGCGTAAGTATCATCCTCCCGTAGCTGCTCCGCTTCGTTAGTACTTAAAGTTTTCATCATTTACTTTAACTTAAGGCATCTAGTTTAAGTTATACTCTAAGTTTTTAGTTTTAGTGATTCCTAAATCTAAAATACGCCCTCTCTTACGGCTCTCCGGCAGTAAGGGGATACAGCACTGGCTACCCTGCGGGACCTGGGTCGGTGGTTTTTGGCAAGAACGACGCCACGGGTTCAGCCCTAATACTTGAGAAGCGATTCTAGCACTATTAATCTTTCCCGGAGGCAAGGCGACAGGGTACGTCGACCCATAGAGGCGGACCCGACTATTGCCTTCATCCAACAACAGTGGCGGCCTCCTTAATGAACAAGGACCAGGATATCTCCAAGGAGGTCGCAACCCTGGATATCAATGGTTGAAAGATGGTAGGTATAGACGACTGTTGGTCGAGGTAAGTAATGCAGGTACCCAAGGTCACCCTTCGGGTGTGACTGTCTCTTCTACCCCTGCAACCTTCCATACCTTCCAAGGCTTTACGGGTGATGAATTATATAATCCTCCTGAGGCTTCGGTAGACCTAAGATCAAGGTCTAAGTGATGGACCTGACTAAGACGTCATCGTTCTTTCGAAGAAGACGTCCTCGTACTTCTCCTCGCGTAAGTCTCGGCCGTAATCCCCGGCCCAGACAGGTCTAAAGGGTCTAGCTCCGGCTCTAAGTCTCGAAAAGTAAACCAAGGAGAGATCTCGCACCCCGGCAGGTTTCACCAGTTCCACTACCTTGGTTCCTATTCAGAGCCTCCCTCCACCTCCGCAGCAGCTCAGGCTGTGGACTCCAATGCTGGCCTGTGTTTGCAACCGGTGGCGACCTAGTGGGGTCCCTTAAGAGTAGTATGAACAAATGATATCTCGCCTGTCAGAAAGGATCACTTCTCAGGATTCTGGTATAGCGGGCAAGAGAAGGCCCTCTAGCCTCTCCCCCTTCTCAACAACTAGTGGATCTCAAGTCTTCCGAGTATGACTCGCTTCCCGCTTTCTCCAATGAACAACCCTTGGAGAGTAGCGTAATACGGCCCCCTTCCAGGCTGGTCTCATCTCATACGGAGTTTGGAACTCGACTGAATAGGAGGACTTCGAGTTCTACCCGGAAGGCCTACAGCCTCCTTTCAGAGGCTACGCAAGTGCTCACGCCTTCGGCTTAGGTCGGGACGATAGGGTACCAAAGGAGACAGTCCTCTAATCTCGCGTACCAGCTGCAGAGAGAATGGCTCAGATGTTTTAGAGGACATGGATTGTTTCGAACACCAGATACAACATTTTAAAAGTTCCCTTTACCATTTTCACAATGGATGAGAGTACCCGCTCCGGATTCCTAACCAGATAGCAAGGTCGACCATCTTAGCAGCCAGACAGGGGAACCCATGCCTCAGTTGAAAGAAGCAGATTCCCACATCTCCGTTGCTCCCTTCAATCGGAGAATTGTGGGAAGAACGTGCCGAATACCTTTTCAGCTGCAACTCAAACCGGACTGTGCTATGGAGCAGTTTGTGAAAAGATACCCAGGCTCCCAGGATAGTCTTATTCAGGCTGAATTTGACTCAAATCACGACTAGCCAGATCAATCAACTCGATGGCTATGTCTGAGGTAGCAACCATGGCTTATGTTCAGACCCAATTCTAAGCTTCTGACAAAAGCCCTGACTCAAACGGTGCAGTCAGATATGTTCGAGTTTGCCACTGCTAGAACGAATTGTAGAAAGCATCCTGCTAGATGGCAACATTCGACATAGAACCGAATAGGTCCTCTCTTCTAACAATCTGGGGCGCAGATCTCTCCCAGAGCTATGGTTAAGAAGTACAGGCCAGAGGCTACGAGTTGAACCAGAGCCTTAAAGACGTGGGGCTCTTCCGGTAGGAGGAGGCAAGACCTGACACCTAAAGTTAAGGACAGAGGAAACCCAGACGGTTCCAACATTACCAACAAGAAAGCAACCACGCTTCCCTCAACAAGTTACAGCAATGCCTTTCATAGTGCAGAAGCCCAACCTCCAGTCTAAAGGTCATCACAGCCAAAGTTATGTTGATATCCTCTCAGCCTAACCCTCCCACCTCATGACGCCATCCTTCCAGGCTTACAATCAAGCCTTCGAGTGAGTCAAGCTTCTCAGAAGTATGACCGCTCGGGCAAGGGAGGCAGAGGTAAGCGTTCCTTTCGTGGGGAGAGGATCGGGAGGGCCCTTCAATAGGGAAAGCACTTCAGAGGAAGGCCGAGGTGGGTACAGAACCACTGAAGAACTTCAGGTAGAGGGAGGCTGTTTCACTTTCGCCCACGGTGGAATTCAAGCCAGGGGCTCAGGAGCCTAGTGTCAAAGGGCTGGGTTGGAGCTGGTTGACGAAACCCACCTCCAGCCAGACCTTTCCGTCAACTTCCTTCCAAAGAATGACAGAGTACGCAGAGGACCCCTTCAGAAAGGAGCTATAGCCAAAGTCAAGAGGTTAAAATTCAAGTCGCTGTTCAGCGTGCCAAAGAAGCTCACACAAAAGAAGGTAATCTTGACTTGGTCCGGCTTAAACTTAGCCATCCGCGTGCGACAATTCAGATCGCCACGATCTCACAGGTGCGGACCTTTACTTCCTAGGGGGCCGTCACCACCTCATCGATCCTCACAGAAGCTACTATCATATCCCTATTGCACGGACAACTTCCGTCCGTATCTGGGATCAAGATAGGAGACCAGACATTCTCCTTAAGGTAGTTCCATTCGGGATCAACTGGCACCCAGGGTGTCACGAAGCTAGGGATAGTAGTAGTGCAACAGCTCAGAGCGCAAGGATTATGGTTAGTGGCGATCTCGACGATTGTTTGAATCTAGGGAGCCCCATCAGTCGAAGAATGCAAACAAGGCCCACACTGAAAGTGATCCAGTTCCTAGAATATTCTAGGATTCAAGATAAAAAATTCAAGTCGAGACTCACTCAGAGTCAAACTTTCAGTGGCTATGCATTCAATGAATTCTATCCTAACACACTCTGTCGATTCCATTCTACCAAGGAAAGAAATAGCGAATTCAGTCAAGCAATTTCTAAGTCACAAACTAGCATCCAGGAGAGCTCGGAAAGGGATCCTCGGCTCTCTCCAGTTTGCATCAGTAACGATACATCTTGATGAAAGCCACAACAACTGAAAGACTAACCAGGATTCTGGCGCTCACGAGCAAATGTCAGTCCGGGACAAGCTATCCTCAGTGCCTCTGATTCCTAAGAATCGGATTCGGCCGTGGGCAAAAAGTCAAGAATCTATCAGTGTCATACCCTTCAGTCCTTCCACCTAGGGAGCAACCATCACACACAGACGGTCATTAAGCGGCTGGGGAGGGTACTCCCAAGTCAAAAAAAAGTCCAAGGGATTTGGTCACCCCAGTGTCCGTCAGTTCCAATAAACGTACTGGACGGCAATGCAGTGTTCTTGACTCTGAAAAGATTCTCCCACCGAAAAGTACGCCCACATAAAAGCTAGTCCTGGTACAGCGCAGTGGTATCATGCATAAACAGAGATTGCTCCAAGTCAGGTCAATCTAAATCACGTCATGATAGCCATCTTCTCCCCTGGCAGACAACTCAGTTGGCATCTTTCCACACCCACATAGCTGGAGTGAGAAACTGTCATAGCTAGACGCCCTATCCCGTCAGTACCCATAGAATCGGAATGCGTCACTAGACGAAAGTTCGTTTCAATGGATCCTTCAACGAGTCAGGCTACAGGGGGATCTCTTAGCATCCCAAGCGAACCACAAACTAGCTTGATATGTATCCCCAAACTGGACCCTCTGGCTTACGCCACGGACGCCCTAGGCTCTAGACGCGAACAACTGGGGGAAGATTTACGTCTTCCATCCAGTGATCTCCTTATGAAAGTATTGAACAACTCAGAGAACATTCAAGGGTCGAGTGGCTCTAGTAGACCCAGGACTGGGCGAAGAGCAATGGTACCCCTGATCGGAAACTGGGCCTTAGTCCCTTCGGATCCAGTCCCAAGCTCTACCTAATCAGTACAAACGAAGACTGTGTTCGCTTCCTAGGGATTCCAAAACCCTAACTTTTAGGATTTCATGAAGTTTGCGGCAAAAAGAGATGCGAATATTGACCCTCAGAATATTCTCTTACTGGAATCGATAAAAGGGATCAACTTGAGGCAGTATGATGTGCTGTCAAAAAGTTAGCACCTCCTGCGAGAGTCAGATATCAGAATCATGACAGTTAATTCTGCTAGATCGAGATTTTTCAGATCCTTATTGAAAAAAGGTTTAGCAGCTAGAACGATACGACTAACAACTTCAGCATTGAAAAAGAGATATTTCAATTTGGGATTTAACATAGACTTGACGGATGCCTACTTCTCGTCTATTACTAGGCCATGTGCTAGGACTTAGGCCTTCTGTGAGGCATACGTCAGTTTCATGCGTTTTAAACGATGTTGCTAAAATGGCTCCGAAACAAATAAATGACACATGCATCGTTTATGATGCTCCTAAGAAAACCTTATTTTTATTAAGCCTAGCTTTTCAGGAGCAAGAATTCAGAAAAACTGTCGGCTTTATCCAGAGATCCGGATCCTATTAAATTCCTTGCCACAGGGGAAGTTTACTTTACGGAACGTAGCTTTTTAGCAAAGAATGAAGATCCTTTGATGAGGTGGGAAACCTTGGAAGGTACACCCCTCACAAGAGTATCCTTGTCCAGTTTCAACTTAAGAGCCTTCTATCCAGGACCTCCTCATCTCATCGGGGCCCCTCTTTAAGAGGGAAAAAGTGGTACTTATCCCATTTGAAAGGCAATCAGGCAACAAATCCTGTACTTATTAAACAAAGCCAAGCTGACTCTTTCCCAAAAGCACATGAGGCAGGCAGTAGCCCCTCAATTAATTACTTCCAACATATGAACTTTGATGATTTAAAAAAGTATACCGGATGGAAATCGCCGACAGTGTTCAAAGTCACTACCTGAAGTCATTGAAGCTCTGAAATTCCCAGCAGTAGCATGAGGGTAACATGTTCCCCTACTCTAGCTAAATTGTAGTAGAAGATCAGTCCTCCTTTCTCCTGCCTCAACCAAACAGTCGTCATTCCTACCTTGTTCATTAGCATTCACCTTGTGTCTTAGCGCTTTATGATTGTATAGTGCCCTTTTGTGGGTTAGGGACACGCACAGGCTGATTACATATGATCTCATAGATGTTAAACCCTTATTTGTATGCTAAGGGATACATCATATTACAATGGTTACGGGTTTTGTATATTAAGTCATATGACATTCCTGATAGATATTTTTTGTGATGCTCAACGTATTTATGTTTTTTATATTAATTTGCTATTACTCTTTTGATTACATTTTGTTACACAGGTTTCATTGATGATATGCAATCATTGTACCTATATATATGTAAATACCTTATGTATAACCTAATCCTTTTCAAGGGTAATTTAAGCATAGTTTTAATTTTAAGTTACTGGGTATATGTATCTTTTAGCAATTATATTCATTCATTATATTCTCTTTTATTGAGGACCTATTTATGGTAGTTTAGTACTTTGTTCACCTTATATACAATCTTGTGCTGTTTCCTGGTACGATTCGCGCAAGCGACACGGGCTGAGCCAGGAAAAAGGATTTTGACGTAGAAAAAATCTATTTCTGGGCGATTGGCTCGGTCGCCAAGCGAAAAATCCACCCTACCCAGCCCTTCGCTCAAGATGGTCTGCTAAATTTCAGTGATGGCCACAGAGGGCAGCAGTCGGCAGCATGGGATGGATGTAGTAGTATACGAGCTGCTCTCTCTGTGGACGGCTCCCCTCTTGGAGGGTTGTGTAGTGGGAGATTCTATTGGCATCATTTGGACTCGCTTTCCTGGTAGGGTCTCACTCGCATAGGTTCATACCGACACTCCTAGAGGGTGAGGAGTCAGTTATACGACCTTTGTCTTTGATTTATTTATTCTCTGGTATGTGTTAGTACATTTTACCAGAAAAGAAATAATAGATAACGGATATCGCTGGCGACACGAGCCAATCGCCAGAAATAGAATTTTTCCTTACGTCAAAAATCATTTTATATACAATAAGTTTGTTAATACTTAACGGGCAGACATATATACTGTATAGCTGAATTCGGAAATACAGCACATACATATATGACAGGCAAGTTTCATCCCCCCTTTTAAGAGAAATCGAAGCAGACAGCTCAAGCATCTTATGTACTGGACATAAGGGTCATTGACGTAGTCTACAAGGTCTATTTCTTGTACGAGTCGCGAATTGATGAAGAGAGCTCTTCCGAATTCTGTCAATAAGAGCTTATCGATACGCAATATAAAAGTTTACAGATGTTGTCAATGAGAACTAACCCATTTACGGGACCCAAAGAGATATTTGGCAATGAGGGGATACCCACTTACTTGACAAAACGATAGTATATTGTCAATGGCGGGGAAATCACGAATTGACAAAACCTAATTCAGGAAGTCGAGCATATAATTTTTCCGATTCCCGCATCAATCGTTTATTCGGCAGTATGGCAAGGAAGTCCTGTCTTGCGACTTTTCTGAGAGCTCCTCTTGATGAAGTGCTGTTGCTAAGATCACTACCGAAAAGTAGTCGAGCGTCATGACGCGTAGGACGTCGAATCTTTTACAAACTTGTAACTGCCTTATCACAAAGCTTGACTGCCGGCAGAGCAAACGAGATCTTCCCTTGAGCTTTCCTAACTCCACAATCCACCTAGCAAAAGCAATATTAATTGACAGAGACCTCTTGGAATTCACGAAACCCGATGTCTTGCTGGTTTCGAAGAAGAAGTTCGTCTCTTCACTTTAAGCTTCCTCGAAGCACTGCCTATCACCTTCTTGCAGGTGAGGTAGAAGTTGACACGAAGGTAGAGGTGAAAAATCTTTAGCCCAAATCTGAAACAAGAGCTTGAAGAGTTCAACAGAAACATTCAGCCAGGCGACACCTGGCAGTGCGCTGGTGCACGCTCATCGTCCACTGCGCGCGCTCGGCGTCCACTGGTGCGTGCTCAGCGTCCACTGGCGCGCGCTTGGCGTGCACCCACGCGCGCCTGGCGTCCATCCGAGTGTCCCATCCAAGTCGAGAGGGTAACGCTTCTTATTCTGACAGTAAAAAAGCTTGGACGTCCGCTCTCAAAGCTTCCTGCCTTTAAAAAAAAAAAAAGTACTATGACTTCTTTTACGTATCGTGGAAAGACGGACACAAGTTCAGGCGACGTTCGCCTTCTTACTTCTCACTGAAACGCATAACGAGAGAGAGAGAGAGAGGACGTGAAGCGTTCACTTCTATAAAGCTTCTATTTAGAGGGCGCGAGTCCTTCCGAAAGCTCCAACCCCTCCACGGGGAGGACGCTTCGGAGGACGAGAAGCAATCCTTCAGGATTCGTGCACGCACACGCACTTTGGCAGTCTGGGGATTTTCATCAGAAACTGCCGAAGGCACGCCAGATCGGTGGGGGTTCCTTGTAACCCTCCTTAGGCTTTCGACATGCTCCCTCCCCGGGTCCTGGAAGTCAAGCAGAGGTCCCGGCCTAGAGGCGAAACGAGGCCGATCTGACGCACCCTCCACTACACAAGGGGTATCACTGCACTTCTGCACTTCACTTTTGCTCTCTAAAGCAAGCACTTTCGATTCTAAGTTACGAATCGAAAGAGTATCAGAGAAAGGGCAATTCCTCTACAGACACTGTTTTAGGGCCCGAAAGCAACACTACAGGGTTAGGAATAACAATTACAGAAGTAGCACTCTTCACAGCAATGAGGAGAGCGAGCACCTCTCGTAGACATATACATAGCCCGTAGGCCATACTACAGGGTTAGGCAAAATAAAGTCTACAGGAAGGTTAGCAGGTTCACTACCCTGACTTTTGTTACTGATTAATTACGTACATACGAATCATACGTCTTCCTTACGGAGTTAGACATGTTTACTGATTAATTGCGTACATACGAATCATACGTCTTCCTTACGGAATAGACAAAGTCTCACACTCCTTACATGACAAATCTCAACAAAGAAGCATGACCCATACCCCTCGTACATACCAAGTGCGGATCTACCGAAGCTTTCGGTAGCCACACCCTATCTTTGCAGACAACCCCGTCTGAAACTAGCCTAACTAGATTCAGATATCTTATGCAAAAATGAATCAAATTCAAATCAATTTAAGATAGCGTATGCCTAGCCACAAATCCAAGTAAATAAATCAAAAGACAATTAGGATACTTAGCGGCAATGAAGTTTCCAAAATCCTAGGACGGAGGTACTGAAAACAGGTGTTTTCAGCACCGGCGACAGAAAAATTATGAATAGAAAATGGGAATGGTTCCTGATACCCGCCTCCCAGCGGCGGGAATGGGTACTAACCACCTGGCCGACCACTGCGTGTGTCGGAAGTTTTTAAAATTCTGTCGGATTTCAGAAAATACAGCTATATATATATCTGACAGGTAAGTTTCATGAACAAATGGAATGTTTATGTCCGGTCAGAGAGACTATCAACGACCGGACCGGTAGTTAACTACGGAACTGCCTTGTTATAGAATCCAGCGGCCATCCAGGCTACGCCTTAAGTAATTCCTATTGTAAAGGACTGACGGTTTGTATATCGTGTAGGAACAAACTGTGTTTATTCCCAGTAAATTGTATTTTTTTAAAATATTTGTTGGGGTCTGGAATGCATTATACTATTACTGCTTTGGTTTTTGTACGTTTCGGATATTGTTGGAGTTTCCAGAACACATTAGGTACGAAACCTGAAGTACCACTACTGCTATGCATAACACACTGTAAACAGTACCCACTTTTGAACATACGTACAGTGTTCCCAGTGTTCGTGGGGGATGTGTACCAGAAACCCCCGTGAATAGTTAGAACCACCACTAAAAATGCTTATAACTGCCTATCTTGAAAGTTCAGATACCAAAAGTATACCTTAAATAACATCCTACTTCAAATATACCTTAAATAATTAACCTATTACTGTATTAATCTTTGAAGTTATATTATTAATATAATTTTAAAGTCATCTGAAACTTTTTACCTTAAAAATATCATACCTACAGCCAATAACAGAGAGAGAGAGAGAGAGAGAGAGAGAGAGAGAGAGAGAGAGAGAGAGAGAGAGAGAGAGAGAGAGAGAGAGAGAGAGAGAGAATAACTCCTAGACTCCTACTCCTTCCCCTCTACCAAGACGTATATCAAACTGTCATTTACTTCCCTGCCCTCCTTCCTTGCAGTGGATAAAAAGACTGGGGAATTGCTATTTTTTTATCAATCTTATTAATATTTGAAAATTAGTCATAAGGTAAATCATTTACTTATAATACAAAACAAATAAACATATGTGAGAGAGAGAGAGAGAGAGAGAGAGAGAGAGAGAGAGAGAGAGAGAGAGAGAGAGAGAGAGAGAGAGAGAGAGAATGTTATTGTTACTGTTTAATCTCATTAAACTTAATATTATTTGAAAACTAGTACTGTACATTATTATTTTACCATAAAATGTAGTAATGCCCTTAAAGATATACTGTATACATATAGTATACATAACTTCCAGCCCAAACAGAGGGTGAGAGTTACCACTATGACATACTTATCTCGTGTATAGAGAGAGAGAGAGAGAGAGAGAGAGAGAGAGAGTAGACGAGAGGAGAGAGGAGACGATGAGAGAGAGAGAGAGAGAGAGAGAGAGATTCCCTTATTTAAAAAGCGTGAAATGGATAGATTATTATATTTCTTTAAAATACTACCACATATGAATTTCGAAATTGGTTATATTATTGTTGTTATTATAATTATGTGAAAATATTAATAAACATATACACTTGTACCATAGAAATTCTCTCATCTCACAGAGAGAGAGGAGGAGGAAGAAGAGGAGAGAGAGAAGAGAGAGAGAGAGAGAGAAGAGAGAGAGAGAGAGAGATTACATGAACTTGAGTGGGCAACACAACCTAGTTAGCAATTCTCTCCCCCTCCTGTCACATTACTTGATATATTTGACAGCTGTTGGACCCCAGCGCCTCAGCTTGACTACCTGGGGTTCAAAGACAGATGCGGGGTAGAATGGATTTTCTTTCATAATTTTTTTATTTATAAACTAAACTCCTACTAATTTACTTGAGTATTTTCTTTAATGAATTGATATTATTGCTGTTCACATTAATATTTATATTTGAAAATTAGTAAATCATTTATTTATCATACAAAAAACATACATCTCTGTAAGAGAGAGAGAGAGAGAGAGAGAGAGAGAGAGAGAGAGAGAGAGAGAGAGAGAGAGAGAGAGAGAGAGAGAGAGTTATCCTTATTTGAAAGAGTGAAATGGAAAGATTATAGTAGTATTTCTTTAAATTACTATCACATATGATTTTTGTGATTACAGTTTTATATTGTTATTACTATTATTATTTGAAAATATTAAAGAGAGAGAGAGAGGGAGAGAAAGAGAGATTGAGAGAGAGAGAGAGAGAGAGAGAGAGAGAGAGAGAGAGAGAGAGAGAGCACTCCCCCCTCTCCTGTCACATTACGTGATATATTTGACAGCTGTTGGACCTCAGCTTGGTACCTGGAGTTCGAAAGAGAGATGTGTGAAGACTGGGATTTCCTTCATTCTTACATAATTTTTTAATTTATGAACTAAAATCTTACTAATTCACTATAGTATTTTTGTTAATGAATTGATTGCTCCTTTCATTAATATTAATATTTGAAAATTAGTAAATCATTTATTTATCATACAAAAACCATATAGTATCTCTGTAAGAGAGAAAAAGAATTATTATTGTTATATTATGTGATATCATTTTATCTTTTTCAACTTACTAATACCGTATTAATCAATATTAATAATATTTCAAAATTAGTAAATAATTTTTGTATCATAAAAATGTATTTAGTCATGGAAATAACATCAAAATACACAAAATAGTGATTATTTATTGTCAGGAAAACCCGCAAATAGGCGAATTTTCCACAAATAATGGGTAGATATGGTCCAGAGAGAAATCCGCAAATCCGGGAGTCCGCGATTCTGGAGAACGCGAATACGGGGGCCCCACTGTAAACAAAAATTAATTCAAACAAGCCAAAGTTAAGTATATCTTAGTTTTACCAGACCACTGAGCTGATTAACAGCTCTCCTAGGGCTGGCCCGAAGGATTAGAGATTTTGACGTGGCTAGGAACCAATAGGCCACCTAGCAATGGGACCTACAGCTTATTGTGGGATCCGAACCACATTATATCTAAAAATGAATTTCTATCACCAGAAATAAATTCCTCTGATTCCGCGTTGGCCGAGCCGAGAATTGAACTTCAGACCACCGGATTGGCAGCCCAGCGCAATAACCACTCGTCCAACGGGTAACTCAAACAAGCCCAAAAATCATAAGTTGCTCAGGAGACTTCCAGATATATACGAGGTTATCAGCGGGGGTTCCATTCTCGGTGGGGCGCTGATTAGCAAAAACTGCCGTTAACTGAAACGCGACGAATTATGGTACTTTTGGCAGTGATAACTGCTTAATGGCGGCTCTGTTAGGTATATTATGGGGCTAAACAGGCCCCATATAACTGGATCACCATTACCCGAGTCCACCGATAACTGGGGGACTCCCTGTATTGTATATGCCTACCTGGGATGTATGGATGAAACAAAGGCAAAGATTAATAATTATCAATAATAATAATAAAAAAAGCACTAAAATTTCTTCGGCACAATCAAATTTTCTGCACAGCATATAATGCTGAGAGCCAGCCCATAAAACTTTCAGCCACGGCCTGTGGTGGCCTGTCCTATAGCATTGCCAACGCATGATTATGGCTAGCTTTCATGTTGAGTAAAATAAAAACTACTGAGACTAGAGGGCTGCAATTTCTTATGTTTGATGACTGAAGGGTGGATTGTCAACATAGCAGCCCTTTAGCCTCAGTAGTGTTTAAGATCTGAGGGTGGACAGAAAAAGTGCGGATGGACAGACAAAGCCATCTCAATCATTTTCTTTTCAGAAAACTAAATATGAACCCCAGATAAACTCACAATAATAAATGGACAAAAACCAATAAAAAAAATGCAAAGGGCCATGGTACTTCAAACTAGTATAAAACCATATTTTTTCTAAGTATGTATACAATATCATCAATGAAAGTGCTCTGAGGATTGCTGCTACATTACTACTTTGACTTCATTTAGTAATTGTGCTCACAGAGTTTACACATTTTACGTCTTCTAACAAGTTTCTCCTCCACCTCTCAAGGGTTTTACAGTAAAATGAGTGAAATTATGCTAATACAGTGCCTCCCCCCACACCGTTTTTACGTGTTTTACATTTCCTGTTTCATCTTGTTGGGGACTTTTGTGGCACACATTATTCACTTGTCTGTGGGGGAAATTTCACTGATTCGCCTTCAAAGACTTACCAGAAATGGATAACACCTTAGTCATATTCTCGTTCATGGTCTGAGCTGAACATGAGGAACTGAAACCCTTAATATATTTCTTCATGAATGTCAAAGTAAAGATAGGAATAGCTGGTTTACCCTCTAATACCTTAGCAATTGTCCTATCATTAGCAATGCCTAATGCTGTTTCAACAATCTCATGAAGGTTCCACAGCAGAGGGGAAAAAGGTGATGCTCCCTCCAACATTCATTCCCCTGGCAAACCTGGATGCTTGACCTGAAGAACACAGTTTAGCCTGAACCAAAAACCTCTGCCTTAGGATAAGGTTCCATTACAAACTCTTGCATGTCCCCGTACATTCCCACTGAGGCTGCCTCTCCTTCCCCAGAATTGCAAGTTCCTCATCATCCCCTTCACCATCAGAAACAACCACCTGAGATTCCTCGACCCCGACTGACAAAGTAGCAGCAACCAAGGGCTGTAAGGATGACTCAGCCTGCTGTGACCCAAACTGAGACCAAACTCTACTAGCCAGAGCGCAAAGGGTTCCTACGGGATTACAGGCTGCTCTAGAAGCAAGAGCCAGCTAAATCTAAAACAACAATTCTACGGAAGATGACTTCACCCTGCCATAAACATCCTTCCTCTCCCTACAAATAGCAACAATATTCTTAACATCTGGCAAAAACTTAATGCCCGGATGTCATTTGTTCTCATTAACCTTCCCAAAACTAGTCACAAATTAAGGTTATTACCCTTACCAGAAACCAAACTATCCCTTGAGTCAGAATGAATCAGGTCAAGGTGGATAATTCCCCCAACTATCAAGCGTACAACCCCACAGAATCCAAATATCTGCATAAGCAATAATTCCTCTATAAGTCTAAGAACTCGCCCTTCCCATAAAACACACGATCACATGGCCCGGAATTAAGCCTCTTTAACATAACCGCCCGACCTAGGCCTACAAGGATCTTCCCAATTGCCTTCAAGACCTACATCACTACCCCTATGGCCCTATCTAACTGAATATCAGGGGAAAGGGACACTAGTAACCATGGTCCTGCTATGCACTCCACTCAGAACATCCCCACTACCAGTGGAATGGTGTGGCAATGAATGCATTGTGTCGCAACGGGATTGCTCACAGGCGAAGCCAAAACAGGACCAGAGGAGCTGGAATAAACATGATTAGCCAAATCCTTAACATCAGCTAAGATCTCTATAGTTACCAACCAAGGATAGAGGTCAAATCATAGAAAGATACACCTGATCTCACTGTTTGGCCTACCTCAGAATCAGATGAAGCAACAGGTCTAACTGAATTATGGAAGAGTGATAACAGTAGTTTAAATCTGACATCGTCTGAGAGAGAGAGAGAGAGAGAGAGAGAGAGAGAGAGAGAGAGAGAGAGAGAGAGAGAGAGAGAGAGAGAGGAATGGTTTGATGGCAGGTGTAAGCATGTATGTTGTGGCGATCACCGAGTGGCGAGAGTATGTAACGAGAGTGGGAAGTCGTCTGTGAAGCCGTGAAGAGTCAGTAAGTTGGAAAAGACAGTTGGTCAGAAGTAGCCAGTGTTATTTGGTGTTTTCATGGTTGATACTGGTATTGTAAAGTTGTTGTGCGTGTCTGTCTGCTTGTGGTGGAAGTGAGGAGGTTGGTTGTGCATTATGGTGTCTGTAAGTTGGTGGTTGGGGACAGTGTTGGTGTTGGCGGTGGCGGTTTGTTGTGCTGGGTTGGAGTTGGCATATGATTTGTCATGTTGTTTTCGAGCTGTTGGTGGTTGTTTGCGTGGTGATTGGGATGTTTTTTGAGTTGTTGTACGGTTTTGGTATTTGTCTGTCTTGGGTAGTGAAATTCTCAGCGGTTGTTGTGTCTCAACTAGCCTATATCCAGCGGACAGCACAGCCTAGCCCTGAGTATCCGGAGTCTGAGGTGAGAACATGTGTTTGTGTTTTGTGTCTTCTGTGTTCAGTAAACCAATTGTCCAGCACGTAATTAGTAATGTAAAGGGGAGTGTGGCTAGGGTAACTACTTGATTCCGCCACAGAAATTTTTGGAGCCCAAAATGGGACTGCTGGTGTGGCAGCTGCAGGACAATTGGTCTAGGCTAGTGTGTATGAGTGGTGAGAAAATTTAGGATAGACGGATTGAGTGAGGTAGAGGTTGGAGGAGGAGCTGAGGTTGGTGAGGGAAGTTGGAAAAGCAATGGAAGTGGAAAATGAGAGGCTGAGGCTTGAGTGTGAGAAGTATAAGAAGAGTTTAGAGTAATGATGAGGAGTGCAGAAGAGGGAATAAAAGAGGAAGTGAGAGGCTGAGCAGAGGATGGTTGAGAAGATGGATGAAAAGTTGGGATCAATGATGAGTAATGTGCAAAAGATGAAGGAAATGATGAAAAGGGTTTTTTGGAGAGGGAGCTGTCGGAGGTAGGCCTACTGGGTCTTGTGATAGGCCAGGAGCAGTAAAGAAAGTGGATGAGAGTATGAGTGATGAAGGTGATTTGGTTGTGATAAGTAAGGGAAAGAAGGGGAAGACACAGGATAAGGAATAAGAAGGGGGGTGAGGAAAAGAAGACGACTATGGGAAAGAAGGCTGGTAAGGATGATGGACAAGATGAGACTAGGACTGAATACATTGGGGAAAGGGCTGAGAGTGATTTAGATAGCGATGACTGGAAACAGGTAGATAGAAAGAAGGGTAAGAAGAGCATAATCAAAAGCATGGATGTTAGTATGGAAGTAGATTGGTTGTATTCGGAAGAGGGTAAGAAAGGTCAGAATGGAAGTAGCGAAAGTGAGAGTGAGAGTGAGCAGGTAGTACAAAAGGCTGTGTATATGAGAGAGGTAACCCGGTATGCACAATATGAGGAATATGGTAGTATGGATATAGGGGACTTTTTTAAAGAATATCAGAAGTATTGTGTAGCTAAGTATGGGGATAACAAGAGAGTCCGGGCAAGAGAGTTGGGTAGTTTTTTGACAGGATTTTTGTTGAGTATGTACAGGGTAATGATGAGTGTAGGGAATGTGCCATATGGTGTGAAAGCCAGGATTATGGAACAGGTGAAGAGGATAAAGAGTAGCATTAGATATAGGAGAAAGCACGATTTTGAAGAGGCAAGAATGAATGTTGGTGAGTCGTTGTCAATGTATGTCTGTAGGTTAGAAACATTAGCTAGGAAAAAGTTTGGGGACGATGGGATAAATGAGTGTAAAGAGTTAGTGAGGATGTTGTACATGAGTGTGTGTGTGTGTGTGAGTTTATAAATCTGAAATGTAGGGAGAAAATGTGATGGACGAATGAACGGTTAACATGAAACGACATTTTAGAAATAGTAGAGGATTATGAGCTAGATAGGTGTATCAAAGAGAGTAGACGTGTTATTGTTAGGACTGAAGTAGCTGAGGGTATACCAGAGTTTAAGAGCTATAGGGAGGCAGTTTTAGAAGGGCCGAGGTGGATGGCTGAACGGGTAGTTGATAGGAGCGTTAGAACAAGTAACTTAAGTGTACTTAAACCTAAGAGAGATCGGAGTGCAAGCGTTTAAGAGTAGGGTCCGTTAGTCGTGAACGAGAACAGCAGTGTTATAGATTTGGAAAGCAAGGACATAAGAAGAGTGAGTGTCGGTTGGCATTGGGAGCGTGTTTTGGGTGTGGACAGATGGGTCATTTGGTGAGTGAATGTAAGAAAGATAGGGATAAGTGTTACAGGTGTGTGCAGGTAGGGCACATAGCGAGTGGATATTGGGCTACCAGTGTGACCGAGGTTTTTGGTAATTGTGGAAAGAATGGGCAATATGCTAGGATGTATAAGGAACTGTGTGTGAAATGTGTTGAATGTGGAAAGGAAGGTCATGTAGCGAGTGTGTAGGCAAAAGAGGATGAGTCAGGCTGGGTATTCAGGAAACTAGGTATTAAGGGGATTCAATTGGGTGGGTCCTCTATTATGCGTCAGTATGTTCGGGAGACTGTGATAAGTGAATAATTATGAGCTGAGTGTCAGTGAACAAATGGGTCTAGAAGATTGACAGTTAGTGTTGGTTGAGTGTGGAAGAGTGTAGAGAAAGGAAGTGGAAGGAAGTAAAGTGAAAGGTATGAAAAGGGTTAGTGGTAGGGTGCAAACAGTTGATAAAGCGTGTAATATGGATGACTCTGAGGGAACGAATAATACTTATAGCGTATGTGGGTTTGAGTTAACAGGGAGAAGTGAGACCTCAGTGGGAAGGAAAAGAGTAGTAAGGAGGTAGTTGATAGGATGGATAAATCTTTGCAAAAGTTTGACAGAAGTATGGGTGAACTGAGTGGTTTGGTAGCAGAAATAGGGGAGATATTGGGATCAGAGCTAGAAGATGTCGATGAAGTAGTGAATGAGATTTGGGAGGATAGTAGTGAGGGAGATTATGGGAATTTGAATGGAAGTGGTTTGGGCAATGTAACTGAAAGAATGTATGAGGGTCCTCAAACAAGATCCAGGGGCCTGCATCAGAGCATCCTTGGGTGTTGCGAAAGGCGATTTTGTATGGGTGTTGCAAGTGTAAAATGGTAGTTTAAATCTAACGTCGTCAAGGGTTGCATGAATGAGAGAGAGAAAAATTGGGGAGTGGTTTAATGGCAGGTGTAAGCGTGTCTGTTGTGGCAATCACCGAATATATCAGTGGCGAGAGTATGTTACGAGAGTAGGAAGTCATCTGTGAAGTCGTGAAGAGTCAGTCAGTCAGTCAGAAGTAGCCAGAGTTATTTGGTGTTTTTGTGGTTGAAACTGGTACTGCAAAGTTGTTATGAGTGTGTCTGTCTGGCTGTGGGGGAAGTGAGGAGGTTGGTTGTGCATTTTGGTGTCTGTGAGTTGGCAGCTGGGGACAGTGTTGGTGTTGGCGGTGGCAGTTTGTTGTGGTGGGCTGGAGTTGGCGTATGAATTGTCGTGTTGTTTTTGAGCTGTTGGTGGTTGTTTGCGTGGTGATTGGGGTATTGTTTTTTAATATGTTGTGAAGTTTTAGTGTTTGTCTGTCTTGGGTAGTGAAATTCTCGGCGGTTGTTGTGTCTTGACTAGCCTATATCCAGCGGACAGCACAGCCTAGCCCTGAGTATCCGGAGTCTGAGGTGAGTACATGTGTTTTGAGTTTTGTGTTCTGTGTTCGGTAAACCAATTGTCCTGCACGTAATTAGTATCGTAAAGGGGAAAGTGTGGCTGGGGTAAATATTTGGCAGCCAGTATGACTAAGGTAATTGTGGGAAGATTGCTTGCATTTTTTTACTTGGCTTTGATTCAGCCACAGAATTATCTCAGACCAATCCCTACACTATTTATAACTAATCTCAAAGCAGTCATAACCCCTACAATTAGAATCGGGTTGTTTTGACCTTAAGCAACCAGGAACAGGCTATAACAGTCTAATTTCTAAGAGACCATTTGGCGTGTTGCCTATTGTTTTTGGGGTGTAAATTCCGCATATACAGTGGACCCCCCGTATTCGCGTTCTCCAGATTCGCGGACTCACACATTCGCGGATTTCTCTCGGGAACGTTTCCCTGCATTATTTCGCGGTAAAATTCGCACAATTCGCGGTATTTTTCTATGGTAAATATCCACAAATTCCTGGTTTTTTTTGATGAATTTCATCATAAAATGCACTTTTGTGATAAAACTATTAAAAAAACCAAGTATGAAATTTTTTAGTGGGTTTTTTCTTGAGTTTTAACTAACAAAATAGGCTGTTTTTGCATTTTTATAGGGTTCCAAACATTCGCGGGTTCTAACTATTCACGGGGGGGTCTGGTACGCATCCCCCGCGAATACGGGGGGACCACTGTACAGTGAACCCACTAATTCACGGGGATGCGTACCAGACGGCACCCCCGTATAGCTAGAATCCGCAAGTACTTAGAACCCCTATAGAAATGCTTAAAAATGATATTATGTTACAATAAAGTTTTGTACATACTTACCTGGTAGATATATACTTAGCTATAGACTCCGTCGTTCCCAAACAGAAATTCGAATTTCGCGGCACACGCTACAGGTAGGTCAGGCGTCTACCCCTCCTGCCGCTGGGTGGCGGGACTAGGAACCATTCCCGTTTTCTAATCAGATTTTCTCTTCCACCTGTCTCCTGAGGGGAGGCTGGGCGGGGCCATTAATCGTATATATCTGCCAGGTAAGTATGTACAAAACTTTATTGTAACATAACAATATCATTTTTGTACATTCAACTTACCTGTCAGATATATACTTAGCTGATTGGCACCCTTGGTGGAGGGTAAGAGACAGCTAAACTACTAAATAAGCAAGAAACAACAAATGTTGTAGGTTAAAAACCTTGGTTCTTACCTGATTTGGCAGAAGACTTCATGGCTACTGTCTAAGAGCCTGCTTCGCCTTAACAGCCACAGCGAGGTAGTGACCTTATAGCTGAGAGTTCTTTCGGATCTGTCAATGGGGTCTTATCCACTATACGACAGAACCTAGAGGATCTTTGTCAATGGGTGCTATTCCACTTATATGACAAAACCTCTTGCCCCTGGCAATAACAAGGAGCACAAAAAACAATCCCTGACCACCTGACCCTCTAACCCGGGGTAGAATACGATTGAAAGAAGTTAACCCCAAACATTCTTTCAAACGACCATAAAAACAAATCACCACAATTAAAACTAACTAAACTATAAAGGATTAGGATCAGCTCCTTGACCCAGCACCGAATCCGCAGATACGTATGGCCCTAGTGAGAAACATTTTTGTAAGTCACCCTTACGTCCTTCAAGTAGTGGGATGCAAAAACAGAGTTGCATCTCCAGTACGTGGGGCAGCCAGAATATCCTTCATAGACATGTTTCTATTGAAAGATAGAGAAGTCACAATGGCTCTTACCTCATGCGCTTTTACTCTAAGCTGCCGTAAAGAATCGTCATCGCATGTCGCATGTGCCTCTGTTGATTTGACACTTCTCAAAAAGAATGCCAGCGCATTCTTAGACATGGGCCTTTTTGGGTCTCTGGCCGCACACCAGAGACTCTCTAGATTACCCTTAAGCTGTTTCTCTCTCCAGTACAACTTAAGGATCCTGACAGGACAAAGAGACCTTTCTATCTCTTCCCCCACTAAGTGGGAGAGTCCCTTAACCTCGAAGCTTTTAGCCAAGGGTTTAGAGGGATTTTTCATTTTTAGCCAGGAATAAGGGCTTAAAAGAACAAATAGCAGAGTCCCTTTAAACCCCACTCTCGAGTCCCAGGGCTTGCAATTCACTCGTCCTCTTTGCAGTGGCGAGAGCCATTAGAAAATTACACTTCCTCGTCAGGTCCCTGAACGAAGCCTGATGGGGAGGCTCGACTTACTAAGAGGTTAGGAATTTCAGACACGTCTAAATCCAGCTAGGTGTTAGAGAGGACTTTTCTTGGAGGTCTCGAAGGATCTGATGAGATCATGTAGATCTTTATCTTCCGCTATCTTAAGCCCCCTTGTTTTTTCTGAAGACAGCGGAGGAGAATACTCCGATATCCTTTAATCGTCGAGGACTGCCAGTTGACATTCTTCTCTCAAAAGAGAAGGAAGTCAGCAATACTGGTCACAGAGGTAACTGGCAAGAGGACAGCTTCTTCGACCTGCACCAACGTCTAAAGACTTCCCACCACTTCGATTGGTATAACCCGTAAGGTTGAAGACCAGCGGGGCTCTGGCGATTGCCTTAGCAGCCTTTCGCGAAAAGCCTCTCGCTCTTGGAACGAGGTCTTTTTTTTTCGATAGTCGCGAAAAGGCAGTCAGGCAGAAAGCGGGGGAGGTTTGGTGAAACCTCTCGAAGTGGGGTTGTCTGAGCAGATCTCTCCTTAGTAAGAGATCTGGGGAAGTCCAGTCCACCGTCCTCCAGTACCTCTGTGAACCATTCTTGAACGGGCCAGAAGGGGAGCGATTAGGGTCAGACTCGTTCCTGTCGAGGATACAAAACTTTCTTATCACTTCCCCCACTAGTTTGAAAATGGGGGAAAGGCGTAAGCATCGATGCCTGACCAGTCTAGTAGGAGAGCGTCGATGCTACTGCTCTTGGATCCGCTATTGGAGAGCAGAAGTTGACCAGTCTTAAGCACATGTCATGATTGAGGGTCCACTCTGTGGTAGGACTTGGTTCCTCCTGCTCAACAGGTCCGCCCTCACATTCCTTTCTCCCTGTACGAATCTGGTAAGGAGCGTGATCCCTCTCTCCTCCGTCCAGATAAGAAGATTTCTTGCAATCTCGTAAAGGGAGAAGGAGTTTGTTCCTCCTTGCTTGCGTATGGAGGCCAGAGCCGTGGTGTTGTCCAAAGTGACTTGGACCACCATGCCTCTGACTTCTGACTCGAACGACTTGAGGGCTAGAAATATCGCAGACAGCTCTTTCGCGTTGATGTGCCAGGACACCTGTTCCCCTTCCAGGTGCCTGACACCTCCTTCGCCCCTAGTGTTGCTCCCCAACCTGACTCTGACGCGTCTGAGAACAAAACTAGGTGCGGGTTTGGTTTCAGCAGGGACAATCCTTTTTGGTTTGTTTATCCTTAGAGGAGCTACCCACCAACTGAGGTGCTCCTTTACCTCCTGATGAATAGGGAAGGAATCTGTCAGGTCTTCCGACTTTTGATTCCACATCCTTTTGAGGTAAAACTGTAGTGGTCTCAAGTTTAGCCTCCCTAGAGAAAAGAACTGTTCCAGCGAGGAAAGGGTCCCCAGCAGACTCAGCCATTCCCTCCCTGAGCTTCGTTCTTTTCTAAGAAGGCTGTCATTTTCTCCAGACCACCCCGATTGAGCCTTTCCTGGGATGGAAAAGCCCGAAAACCCCGAGAATCCATCCGAATCCCCAGATAGACAAGGTTCTGACTGGGAATCATCTGGGACTTCTCAAGGTTTACTAGCAATCCAAGAGACCGGGTCAAGGTCAAAGTTGTATTGAGATCCTCCAGACATTGCCGTTCCGACTTGGCTCGTATAAGCCAGTCGTCCAGATATAGAGAGATCCTCACCCCCTTCAAATGTAACCATCTGCTACAATTTTTCATGAGGCCCGTAAAAACTTGCAGGCCATCGACAGGCCGAAGCACAAAGCCCTGAACTGGAATATTTTCCCTTGGATCATAAATCGGAGATACTTCATTGATGATGGATGAAGAGGTACTTGGAAATATGCATCCTGAAGGTCCAGGGAGACCATCCAATCCCCTGGACGCAGAGCCGCAAGAACCGAGGAAGTCGTCTCCATAGAGAACTTCCTTTTCTCCACAAATCGGTTTGTTAATGCGCTTACGTCTAGGACAGGTCTCCAACCCCGAGGCTTTTGGCACTAGGAAAAAGGTGATTGTAGAAGCCTTGGAGTGTGGATCCTGTACAACTTCTATGGCCTCCTTCTCCAACATCTGATCCACTAGGAGAAGGAGCGTTCTTCGCAGAACAGGGTCTTTGTACTTCGCCGAAAGTTCCCTCGGAGTCGAGGTCAAGGGCGGTCTTTCTTTGAAGGGGATGAGGTATCCCTTTTCTAGAATCGAGAGGGACCAGCTGTCCACTCCCCTCTGAGCCCAGGCTTCCGAGAATCTTAGGAGTCTGGCACCCACTGGTGTCTGGACTTGATTGCTATTTACTTTTCTTGAAGGGTCTGAAAGAGGACCTCCCTCTCTTTTCAGGTTCTTTCCTCTTGGTGGAGGATCGCGAAGAAGGACCTCCTCGAAAGGGCACTTGAGGCGGGCGACTCTCCTTCTTTGCTGAAAGGGCAGCAGGTCTCGCCTTCCTTGCGGATTGAACCAGAAGGTCCTGTGTCGCTTTCTCAGTTAAAGAGTGAGAAATATCTTTAACTAGCTGAGCAGGGAAAAGTTGGTTGGACAGCGGAGCGTACAGTAAAGAGGACCTCTGGACCGGGGAAACGGATTTGGTTAGAAAAGAGCTATACACTGCTCTTTTCTTTAACACTCCAGCTCCGAAGAGGGAAGCTAACTCCCCCGATCCGTCTGCAGGACAGCACACTGTTGAGGACCTCGGGATCAAGAAACTCCGGGTCGAGAGTTTTCTTGGCCAACGCCCCAAGGGACCAATCCAAAAAGTTGAATACTTCTAAGACTACTTCTAAGACATGGAAAAAAAGCCCCTTGAGGAGATGGTCCATCTCGGACATACCCCATGTAGTCTTGGCCGTGGGTAGAGCATGTCTCCCAGACGAATCTACCAAGGTAGAAAAATCTGCTTCTGCAGAAGAAGGAAGTCCCAGTCCCAATGGCTTCCCAGTCTCATACCAAATTCCCCTTCTTCCTGATAGCTTGGAGGGAGGACAAGAGAAAACTGTCTTCCCTGCTTCCTCCTTGGAACTAAACCAAGATCCAACCGACTGAAGGGCTTTTCTCATCAAGATAGTCGGCCGCATCTTCAAGAATGAGGAGCTCTTAGCTGTTCTAGTGCTCGAGAACAGAGAACACGGTGAGGGAGGAGCGGCTGGGCTGAGAGTGTCGCCGAACCCCAGCACTACCAAGGCCGCCAAAGTCTTATAGTGCAACATCATAGCTACTCTAGGAGATTCCTCCTCTGAAACCACATCCAGGTCTTCCGGTACAGACCTGCCATGAGAAGCGCATTCACAGGAAGGAGAGCGCCTATCCGTTGACAAAAGCTTGCGTTCACAAGGAGAGGCGCTTCTGTCCGAAGAGAAGCGGTCGACAGAAGGCGATCGTTGATCCACAGTCGGGCGCCTAGAAGGAGAAAAGTGTCTGTCTGGCGCCATGCGCCTAGTAGGCTCTTCAAGGATGGGTGGCCCCTCACGTTTGGGAGGCACAGAGCTGCTGAGAGTAGCTTCGCGTTTGGCTGGGGCCTCGCGCCTGGTCAGCACCTCGTGTCCGGCTGGAAAGCGCTACGTGCCTGGCTGGCGCCTCGCGCCTGGCTGGCGACTCGCGCCTGGAAGGAGCATCGCGGCTAGAAAGAGGCTCGCGCCTGGCTGGCGGCTCGCGCCTGGCTGGCGGCTCGCGCCTGGCTTGCAGCTCACGCCTGGCTGGAGGCTCATGCTTGGGTGGCGCCTCGCGGCTGGAGAGAGTCGAGCGCTTGGTTGGCGCTTCGCGGCTTGTCAGCGCCTCACGCCCGCGAGGAGAAGAGTAAGAAACAGGAGAATCGTGAAAATCCAGGTGAGAGCGCCTGGCGCTTCTGGGAGACACACTCTCTTCCCGAGAGGGGCTAGTCTTGGGCAGAGGACGTACGGATCTCTTGATCGGCAGCGATACGGCCTGGGAAACGCTCTGGGCTGGAATCCAACAAGCTGCAGGGAGCTTTCCAAGTCCTCTTCAAGGGGCGCGACTCCTCAGCCGAACTCCAACCGCGCCTGGGAGAAGCAGAATTGGACGAAGAAAAGCATTCTTTCAGGATGCCTTTACAACGGCGATCCCTGGCAGTCTGGGACGATACAACAGAACCTGCCGAAGGGACGCCTGACCGGTGGGGATTCTCCACAACCTCCGTACGGCTTTCGACATTCCTCCTCCTCTGGGCCTGGGAGTTTGGAAGAGGTCTAGGCCTGGGAGCGTTGCAGAGCCGATCAGACGCCCCCTCCACTGCACTGGGAACACTGCAATCACTGAGCACTGCACTCTTACCTTCAAATGCTCGCATTTGGAGCTCCATCCTTTTTAAGGTGGCTTTCATGTTAGCCAACTCCTCAGACGAATCCACGGGTTCGGTGAAGGGTGAAGGAGCTGAAACCGTAGGAGAGGATGCTACGACTACGTTATGGATAGGATCTACCGAATCCTGAACTGGCTCGTTAGAACGAGACCTACTCATACTTCTAGAGGAAGCCTTTCTAATCCTATCCTTCTCTAACTTCCTCAAGTAGGAAGTTAGAGCACTCCATCCTTCCTCACTCAGACTTTCACACTCCTTACAAGGATTAGTAAATGAACAATCATTCTCCCTACACCTCTTACATACCGTGTGAGGGTCTACCGAACCTTTTGGTAGCCTCACATTACACCCCTCATTCATACACACTCTAATTACATAAGAAGAGTCCGACATGTTATAGAAAAATCCAAAGCGTAATTAAAAACAGTCCACAAAAGCGTATGCAAATCCAACAATCAATAATTCACCAAAAAAGACAGTCCAGATGATCGAAGGCGAACAAAAAGCGAAAATCAGGTCAGGAGGAACCAACAACAATGTTGTCGGAACCGGCGACAGAGAAAATCTGATTAGAAAACGGGAATGGTTCCTAGTCCCGCCACCCAGCGGCGGGAGGGTAGATCACCTGACCTACCTGTAGCATGTGCCGCGAAATTTGAATTTCTGTCGGGAACGACGGAGTCTATAGCTAAGTATATATCTGACAGGTAAGTTGAATGTACAAAATTGCCTATTTTGTAAGTTAAAACTGAAGAAAAATGATATTCTTATGATACAATAAAGTTTTATACATACTTACCTGGCAGATATATACTTAGCTTTAGACTCCGTCGTCCAGACAGAAATTCGAATTTCGTGGCACACGCTACAGGTAGGTCAGGTGATCTACTGCCCTGCCGCTGGGTGGCAGGAATAGGAACCATTCCCGTTTTCTAATCAGATTTTCTCTCTTCCACCTGTCTCCTGCGGGGAGGCTGGGTGGGCCATTTATCGTATATATCTGCCAGGTAAGTATGTATAACAAAAACTTTATTGTATCATAACAATATCATTTTTTATACATTCAACTTCCCTGTCAGATATATACTTAGCTGATTGGCACCAATTGGTGGTGGGTGAGAGACAGCTATTTACTGAATAGACAGGTAAACAACATACGTTGTAGGTAATAAATAAAAACCTTGGTTCCTATTGTTTTAGGCGGAAGACTTCATGGCTACTGCCTAGGAGTCTGCTTTCGCCTCAAGAGCCTCAGCGAGGATGACCTATGGCTAAGAGTTCTTATTGTGGGTCTGTCGATGGGGTCTTATCCACTTACTTGACAGAGCCTGATGGCATTTGTCAATGGGATCTTATCCACTTACATGACAACACACTTTGCCTAGTGGCATAATTAAGGAGCACAACCCAATCCCGATCACCTGATCCTAGGCATAATTAAGGAGCACAACCCGATCCCGATCACCTCCGATCTTAACACGAATGTTAGTACTTAAATTGAAAAGTTATCCCCAAACTCCTTTCAAACAACCCTAAAAACTCGACGTTAAATAAAATTTAACTCACTAGTTAAGGATCAGTATCTGCTCCCTATCCCAGCAACGTATCCGCAGACACGTACAAACCAAGAGAGAAGGATCTCTCGCAGGTTATCTTGACATCCTTCGGTAATGGGAAGTCAACACAGAGTTGCATCTCCCGATGTGACAGCTAACATGTCCTTTATTGACATATTGTTATGGAAAAAACAAGAATTCGCAAAAGCTCGCACTTCATACGCTTTTAATTTCTTTCAGCTGGTTTTGAAGGAATCATCAATGCACTTATCAAGTGCTTTTGGAGATCACAAAAGGGATTTTGACGAAGAAAAATCAAAATCTATTTCCTGGGCAAGGGTCTGTGTCGCCCAGTGAAATAATCCCTTAAGTTCATTATTTCTAGGTAAATGATACTAACATTACCAGAGAAAAAATAAAAATAGGGGGATGTCAGAATAACTGACTCACTCACCCTAAATAAAAAAGAAAAAGGGGTGTCGGTATGGTACTGGGGCGAGTGAGACCACTACCACGGACCTCTTGCCATTTAGAATTCTCCTAATCCTCCCACACCGACCGCAGTGCCTCTCGTGGCCATCCTTGAAGTTAGAGAACAATCTTGGGCGCAAGGTGGGAGAAAATAGGGGTGGATAGCACTGGGCGACACGGACCCTTGCCCAGAAATAGATTTTTCCTTCGTCAAAAATCCCTTTTCTGGGCTCAGTCTGTGTCGCTTTGTGAAATAGTACCAGAGAATTAGCACAAGATTGGATAGAAGTAAAATAAGGTCTCAGAAAACAAAAAGAAAACAAAATGAATATAATCTAGTTGGTAAAAAAAAAAAAAAAAAAAAAGAAAAAAAAAAAAAAAAAAAAAAAAAAAAAAAAAAAAAAAAAAAAAAAAAAAAAAAAAAAAAAAAAAAAATACAGTTATCATACATAAATTTAAACTTAGCATAAATGTAACATGTGTAAGCCTTAAAATATACAATAGGACTTAAACTAAACTTAGGCTAACTTATGATAACTTAAAACTAGATTTTGAATGAACAACTATGTACAATGAGACTCTCTAGCATAAAAAATAATAGAGGATAACTCACAACAGTTCTAATACTTATCAGTAAACATTCTATTAATATATACAAGTGAGTCTCCCTAGCATAAAAATAAGGGAGAACATCACCAAACAGTCACAGTCAGTAGTAATATTTACAAGTGTGAGTGCCCCTAGCAGAAAATAAGGGACACATCACCATATGTAGCCTTCTAGGCAGCTAAGGCTCAAGACATAATTGAGCTTGACGGTAAGGTTAGGGGAAATATTGGTGAGGCAGGTAGAAAGGAGATCTGGATCTTTGACTACAACTACTAGACAGTGTCGTTTCCCGCTGCCACTGCTGGAAATTTAAGAGATTCCAAGGATTTCAAGTAGTGACGTTTGAAGACTGTCGGCGATTTCCAGCCCGTGTACTTTTTCAAATCATCAAAATTCATATGCTGGAAGTAATTAATAGAGGTGGCTACTGCTCTGATATCATGGGCTCTGGGGAATGAATCAGGATTAGCTTGTTTAATAAAGTACAGGATTTGTTGTCTAATCCCTTTATTGAAATAGTGCCACCTTTTTCCCTCATAAAGAGGGGGCCTGAGGATCTAGATGATGTCCTGGACAGATAGGCTCGTAAGGCCGTCACTGGACATAGAGAAGGGTCCTGGAGAAGAAGGGGAGGGGGACCTTCCAAGGAGTCCACCTCATTAAAGGATCCTCATTTTTTGTTTTTTGCTAAAAAGCTACGATCTGGTGATAAAAGGACTTCTCCTGAGGGGAGAAATTCTACATGACCAGAGGCTCTGGAAAGGGCCGACAGTTCTGATATTCTGGCTCCTGAGGCCAGGCTTAATAAGAATAATGTTTTCCTCAATAACATTATACGTATAGTTGCATGAATCGTTGTCAGTATCTGAAGCCAGTTTGAGAACGTCATTCAAGAACCATGAAATTGAACTAGGTCTTTGTGAAGGCCTAAGCCTAGCACAGGCTTTAGGAATAGACGAAAAGTAAGAGTCTGTTAGGTCTATCTTAAAGCCAAACTGGAAGATTTTCAAACAGGGATCTGAAAAAGGATATACTAGCTAAATTAACTGTCATGGTTTGGGCGTTTGTTTCCTTCAGGAAATTGCTAGTTTCGTTTTGAGAGTTCCTGAGGAAGCGAACACAGTCCTCATTTGTACTGACTGAGACAGTTTGGGATTGGGGATCCGTTGAGGTCGGAGACCAATTCCAGGAGGAGAGGATACCAATTGCTCTTGGGCCAATCCGGAGCTACTAGAGCTATTTGTCCCTTGAATGTCCTGAGTTTGCTCAGGACTTTCAATAGAAGATTCACTGGAGGGAAGATGTATATCTTCCTCCATTGATTCCAGTCTTATGGACATGGCGACTGTGGCATAAGCCAGAGGGTCCAGGTTGAGGGCCACGTAGCAGGGGAGCTTGTGGTTCGCTTGTGATTCAAAAGATCCACCTGGAGGTCTGGGACCTTTGGTATATTCCACTGGAATGAACGTCTGTCCGAGGGACCACTCCGATTCTAGAGGAACTGATCGGGACGGGTGGGTTCTGCCTATCATGTTCCTTACTCCCGCAGATGAGTGGAGGATAGATGCCATTTTGTACTTGGTTGCTAGAGAGAAAATGGCTATCATGACATGGTTCACGTGCCTTGATTTGGATCCTCCCCTGTTGATGCAGTGTACCACTACTGCGCTGTCCAAAACCAGTTTTATATGGGAATTCTTGGCTGGTAGAAGCCTCTTCAGAGTGAGGAATACTGCCATGGCTTCCAATACGTTTATGTGAAGCCGGCGGAACTGAGTGACCAAGTCCCTTGAACTTTCTTGAATTGGGAGTATCCTCCCCACCCGCTTAGAGAGGCGTCCGTGTGGATACCAACGCCGGAGGGGGGAACTGGAGAGAAACTGATTTGGACAAATTCTAGGCCTCCGCCCAGGGGCGGAGACGTTTGCGAAGAATCGGCGGATTACTGACAACTGTCTCGAGATTTGACATTTGCTCTTGAGCGCCAAACTCTATTATATCTTTCAACTTTGCTTTCAACAGAACGTCTCTGACTGACGCAAACTGGAGGGAACCTAGGATCCTTTCCTGGTTTCTCCTTGATATCTGTTTGCATTGAGGAATTGTCTTATTGATTTGGCTATTTCCTTCCTCTTGACCAATGGAATTGACAGAGTGTGGGAGTTCAGGTCCCACTGAATGCCGAGACACTGAAAACGAAACTCCGGCGTTAGCCTGGATTTGGTCTAGTTTATTTGGAACCCCAGATGTTCCAGAAAATGAATTACTTTGTTTTGTGGCTTTTAGGCATTCCTCGACGAGTTGTTGCCCAGATGAGCCGATCGTCGAAGGTACGCTACTACCATTATCCCTTGTGATCTCAATTGCTGGACTACTGATTCCGCTTATTTTCGTGAACACCCTGGGGGCTACGTTCAGCTCCCGAAGGGCATCACTTTGAAAGAGAATGCCTGGTCTCCCAACCTGAAGCCTAGATATGGGCGGAAGTGTCTCGCGACTGGGATATGATAGTATGCGTCTGTAAGATCTATAGAGGTGGTGACGGCCCCACGGGAAGTAAGGTCCGCACCTGCGAGATAGTCAGCATTTTGAACTTGTCGCAACGAATGAATAAGTTTAGACGGGACAAGTCTAAGATTAATCTTCGTTTTGTTGAGCCTTTCTTTAGCACGCTGAACACGCTGAAAGCGTCCTTGAAACTTTAAATGTTTGACTCTTGATACTACTCCTTTCTGAAGGAGCTCTTGCGCATACTCTGTCAATTCCTTTGTTGGTACTAGAAGGAATATTTTGGATGGAGGAGGACCTTTGATCCAACTCCATCCCAGCCCTTTGGAGACAATGCTTTGTGCCCAGCTGCTGAATCCCCACCCGTGCCGGAAGAGGAACAGTCTCCCTCCTACCCGAGGGTTCCTATTGGGTTTAGGCAGGACGTGCTCGGCGTCCTCCTCGAAAGTGTCTCCCCTGTTGGGTGTCCTTCTGCCACCCCTCTGGCGAAATGCACCTCTGGCTCTACTTCCCCTTCCAACCTGTTGAGGGCTTGGAATGCCTGACCCTCAAAGACAGGATTGAAGGCTGGGGAAACGGCGTAGGAGGTCGATGGCTGGTTCTGGACGTCAGCAGGAGGATGGGCTGGCTATGATTCTTCGAGGTCGACGGTTGCACCGTTTGTGAAACCGGGACCGCTTAGACAAACTGCTGTTGCCGGGGAGCCTGGAAAGGTGTAAACTTCTAGGCTTCCTTTGTCTTGGAACCTGAGGGGGTTACTTTCTGGCTTCCTCTTACCAGAAGTCCCCCCAGCGGACCCTAAGGCTCTGATTGAACCTGGTCACTTCGTGGTGAACCTCGTTTACCGCTGATTCGGGAAAGAGGTCAGCTCCCCAGATCGATGAAGAGAGCAGTTTGTTCGGTCATGCCGTATAGTGGCCTCCTGCAGGACATGCTTCCTGCAGTTATGCCTAGCTACACAAAGTCGTACAGATCAGACTGTACGGTCTGTGTCTGAGCCTTTGCCAAGAGTTTGAACAGAGGCTCCGTACCACAGATAATGGCAGCAACCTCTGTCATCACCAAGGCGTTCAGTGTTCTCCCTAGCCTGGTCCTAGCGTCGAACTCCGCTTGGATCAGGTTATCCGGTAGCCCTGGGACGTCTCTCCCCGAACTGTTCTATAGCGCAGTCCGGTTTGAGCTTCCCGACCATGAAGGAAGCTGGAAGATCAGCCCAGAGATCCTCAGAACCTGGGAAGAGCGGAGAAGTTGGATCCGACTCTCTCAGCTGGGGAAGAGGCTCGTCTTTCATAGCACCTGGATTGTCACTTCTGCCAACTTTGTGGTAAATGGGGAGCGGTGTCTCCTCCTCCGACACAAAGATGGTGAATGGGCTTTTGAAAGCCTGAAGTTTGATGTTCACGCAGTCCCATTCTTCAAGACATTAACCCATTCTCTCTGGGCTTGTTCCCGACTGTATATTACAGTCTCTTTCGGGATCTTATCCTCTCTCCTCAGAGCCGACTCCGTCAACCTGGCGTAACCCATGAAAGGTGGTTGAAGGTTGGCGGGGTGGAACTCGAAGTCCTCAACACGACGAGTTCCACAGTCCTGAATAGAAATCATTCCATCCTTGAAGGGTGCAAAGGCTGCGACCCTCCAAGGATTGCTCATGGTAAAGGCGGGGAGAGTATTATAATCTGGCATCGGAGTCATTCCGGCGGTTGCCAGAGGAAGAACTGCTTGGGATTATCCTTAAGGCCCGCCAGCAAGGTTTTCCTGGTTTGTCAGTCGCTCCGATATATTTTGGATCGACTGACCGGATTCTGCAAACAAGGTGGAGATCCGAGCAAGCATCTGGTCTAGCCTGTCGTTCATCATGGCTCCCACCATGTTGCCCACCTGTTGCATAACCCCTGCAGTAAAGGTTTCAGGATCGAAGGGACCAGAGTCCCCCGTCGAAGCAGGGGTCTTCGGACGTGCTCCGGTGGACGTCGAAGGTACCGGCTCAGAGGGAGTCCGGGCCTTCTCATTAAGAGGACTTGCCGCTTGACCCTTTGGAGTGTGAAGTCGAAGATGACTTCGATTTCTCTGCTCCGGGATGGTGAGCCAGAGACTTATGAGTAGATGAGGGCGAAGTCTTCTTAGAAGACTTCCTCTTAAGGGTCTTCTGCTCCCGTTTCCCTTTAACTTTAGGGACAACTGAAGCTGACGACGTCCTGGCCAGAATATCCGACTCAGAAAATCCTTGAAAAGAGGAGGAAGAAGGAATAAGTGATGAAGATCCAGATGCGCCCAAGGGGAGCCCTTGAGCGCCCAACAAACCTACCTCTACCAACAACTCACCTTCCCCTACCGTCATCGGTTCAATGTTGAGATCCAGGGTAGCAATGTCCTCGGCGATCCCCGGGGCTCCCTCCTCCACCATAGCCTGCGCCACCTGTTGCTGGATGGCAGCGATGCACGGAGCTGCCGCTGTAGGGTCGACGTACCCAGTCGACTTGCCGCCTGGGAAGATGCGGACAGCCATACTCTTGTCTAAAATGTATGGCTGCCCCTTGGATACGTTCTTGCCAAAGTCTCCTACCCAGGCTTTCAGGGTAGCCGACGCGGCGTCCTTCACGGCGGCAGCCTGAAATAAAGGGTCATTGTAATCCTTACAACGAAGCCCCGAAGATATATCTTTATCACTCATGACTATGTCACACTTATGTACTTAACACAGGCTTATCTGACAATATATATCAAGAACAGAGACAAAACCTTACACCGGTGTATACTTACTCCGGCAGAAAACTGTTCCACCAGATCATAACAGATGGAGTAGGCTTCGTGATGCCACACAATCAGATAGTTGTGGCGGACGGCGCAGGGAGCGTGGGTCCGGCAGACCTCATGACCGCAAGGGTCCTGCAGGATGGCGTTGCATCCTGCTTCCTGACAGTTGGTAGCCTGTAAGTGAACAGATACATAAGTATCAGCAGTTACTAACAGGGCTAACCTGTTAAGTGATATGAAGCTCCGCTGCATGCCGGAGTGAAAATATTTTTGGACATAATCCTCTCCTGTACTCTGTGAGAAAATTCCATAGGATATGGTAAACTGGTCTGAAAACTCCGGTACACTGGAGCGAAGATTTCCATCAAACCAGATACCTGCTCAGATACAGATAGTACACCGAGGTGAGGGTACGATCACAGCAGAGAACATGAGAAGATATCCATAAAAACTTAACATAACATGAAAACAAAATAAAAACTGATAAACAAGGTAAGCGGTGTGTAGTTCCGCCGTAAAACTCTTCCGCCAGCCAACGTAGAACTCGGATGGTGAGTGGGTGCTCCGCTGGACAAGCGAAAGAGACAACAGAGATACAATCATAATATAGGGGAAGCATGTCAAGGCTGCTCCGTTACCCCCCCCAAAGGAGCTGGCGGAGCCAGCGATCCGCTGTAACGGTGGGGAGGGTAGAGGAGAGCTATACAGAGAGCACTGGGGAGGACCCAATGCGAGCTGGCAGGGTGGCCAACCCAACCTGAACGCACGAGGAACCCCCCTGAACTCAAAGAAAACGGAACCAGCCCAACTCAGAACCCCCTTAGTCCGAGACTCCTGTATCCTCCCTGGGAAGGGAGGAGGAGGGGAGGGGTGCTCGGATGGTTGCCATAGCGACCATGAGCGAGCGAGGATATTTCTATTTTTTTTTTTTTTTTTTCCCCCCCCCCCCCGCGTGGGGAGGGAAGAGAGAAAGCTGGGGGGGGGGGGGGGGGCGAGTGAAGGGCTGAGGCGATCAGCTGGCTTGTCGCGATCGTAGGTGGACCACGAGGCGAACGAGACAGACAAGGCATAGCCTAGGCTATAACCAACCGCCTGAAACATGCAACCCATAATAAATACATCGTAATAAAAATGAAAGGAAGGAAATCACGAGTGATAGAAATAGAAGGGTCGTCCAGGAGGAGTTAGGCTAGCCTCCCCGAAGGAAGACAAGACTAACAACTCGGGAGCTGGCCTCTGCCGATACGTAAAACGGAGGGCGACGGCCAGGATGGCTGGACTAAAGAACAGTGGGTAATCTAAAATATGGTATAAAAACCCACGCGCCTAACGACCTAGACAAAGGTACATGCATGCATGAACACTGATCTAAGGACATGAGGCAAAGGATTTCCCGAATCCAGAAATAGTACGATGTAAAGCAATAGAATAAAAGGTAGCATCTTCCGCACCACGCTTAATCTAAAATATGATAAAAGATATAAACACTGCACAGAATAGCCACTACGGTATGGAAGACCGAAGGAGCTAAACGAAAACACGAGGCGAGCCAGCATGGCGAGTCTGGTGCCAGACAAGGAAGGCCGTTATTGAACCTAAAAAACGGTTAAAACGGATCCTGACTGGCTAAAAATACGTGTAACCTTTCGGCAGTACTTAACTTAGCTGCGGCGATAGCTTGGAACTCCATTGCTGAAGAGATAAATCCAAATAGCACACGTGTGGAAGGGCGCTAACGTAAAGGATGGCCACGAGAGGCGCTGCGGTCGGCGTGGGAGGATGTGTAGTAGTAGTTGCCGGCCTCGGCCGTGTATCAGCTCTCTCAGGGAGGGGGATTTTGATGTAGGAGAATTCTAAATGGCAAGAGGTCCGTGGTAGTGGTCTCACTCGCCCCAGTACCATACCGACACCCTCTTTTTATTTAGGGTGAGCGAGTCAGCTTTTCTGACATCCCCCTATTTTTATTTTTTCTCTGGTAATGTTAGTATCATTTACCTAGAAATAATGAACTTAAGGGATTATTTCACAAAGCGACACGGACTGAGCCCAGAAATGTTTCAAAGAAAGCCAGGGCGTTCTTTGATATGGATCTCTTCTGGATGAAGCCTGGCGCCTGGCTGGTGCTTTGCGCCTGGCTGGCGCTTTGCGCCTGGATGGCGCCTGGCTCCATGCTGGCGCTTCTGGCACTTCTGGCGCCTCGCGCCTAGCTGGCTCCTACCCACTTGCTGGAGCTTCGAGCCTGGCTGGAGTCTCAAGGCTGGCTGGCGATGTCCACATCGGACACTCTCACCTGTCCGATCTGTAAATGCGCCAGGTTGGAGGCCCGCTCCTTCTCCGCATCGGACAATAAACACGCTTATCCGAGCTGTCTGCCTCTGGCGTTTTTCGCCTGGCTGGCGCTTCATTGCCTGAGGATCCTGAACAAACCACAATAGTTTGTCAGGAGACTGGAGAAGGGTGGAAGGAACTTTTCTACCTGGAGCCTCTGGCCTAGGACGAGGGGAGGCGCTTGTAGCCAGTTACATCCAGTAGGCGATAGGATATCTTAACAGGATGAGAGAGAAGAGTCTTCCTCCAAGGAGGATCCTTCGTGAGTACTTCCGTTGCTAACGAGATCTATTCCTGCATGTTGAGGAGGTTTCTTGTTACAGAATCTTCCCTTTCCTTGCCCGAAGGAGGGGAAGGAGGCCTGGAAGTCGAAGATGACTCCGAGCCTAAAGTGGGCGAACCCAGGGCTTTCTTGGCTCTTATCGTGTCCCTCTGAGTACCTTCTGGGAAGCGCTTCGAGCCCTCATCGCACCCCAAAGACTCTGTAGGCAAACGTTAAGCCATTTCTTCTGCTGAAGATAAAACTTACGTACCCTGCCTGAGCAAAGACCCTTCTATCTCTTCCCCTATCAATTGGTTAAGTCCCTTGACTTCAAAACTCTGAGTCAGGATTAGAAGGGTTTTAGTTCTTTGCCAGACATACTATGCTAGCAAGAACCAATCGCCGAGTCTCCATTGAATCCGATGCGAGATTCCAATACATAAAAATTCACTTGTCCTCTTGGTAGTTGGTAGGGTCAAGAGGAAAAATGAATTTCCTCATAAAATTTCTAAAAGAAGCTTGATGAAGAGAGGTTCCAACTTGTCAGAACACGGAATCTGCGGGCCACGAAAAGATCCCAACTCGAAGTACATGATATCCTACTCTTGGTCGTATCGAGGTATCGTATAAGATCCCGAAGACTTAGTCGTCTGCTATCTCTAAGTCCTTTTGTAGAGACAGAGTATAGCCTGCTATTGTATTCTTTAATAGCAGATATATACAAAGGTGATTCTTCTCTCAGAAAGGGAAGAAAACCGCCATGTGGGTCACAGAGGTATTGGAAGAGGACAGTTTCTTCATTCAACCCAGCACGATCTGCAGCACTTCTTTGTCTTGGCCATGACACTTGCCATTCACCTTGAAAAAATCCTCTCATTCATGTCAACTTTTCATCAGTCTGCACGCAGACAGACTCAGAGTGGAGAGGTTTTTGAGGTCCCTTTCTAAGATAGAGTAGACCGACTCTCTTGGGAAAGCCTTTAGAAAGTGCTGTAAGAAGGATGTGACCTCTGTGAATCCAGCCTCTCGAAGGCCAAAATGAGGCGAAAAGCATCATCCTCTCTCCCTCTGACGCCAATAATTATCTTAATACTACATCTGTTAAGAATTTATATAGGGGAAAAAAGACTAATATTTATTCCCCTTTCAAACTAAAGGATGGCGTATATTGCTACGTCTTGGATCGAGAATAAGGCAGCAGTCTAGAGGAAGCCTCTTCGTCTTCAACATTGCGAAGAGATCTATGAAGAAGACGATTCTCCCAGGTTTCCACAAACCTCTTTTCAAACCAACTAAGATTAATTAGGAACCACAGACGTCAATAGTTATTATCGTCGATCGAAGACGGTTCTCACGGACGTGCAACATTCGTGCAGCGAATCTCTTGAGGATCGTTACGTTCCGTGTCTGTGTTCCAAACAGGTTCTCTCTTGTTAACGAGAACAGGGCGAAAAAAAGAGATTCTCGATGCTCCTTGAGATATGAGAAGCTGTGAATTGCCTAATTGATTCAAAAAGTCATTTCGTCCCTCCCTGGGATCGAACCCCCGTCCAGTTAGATGGGGAACAAAATCAGGAACGAACCGTGACGTTACCGAGCCTGCTGTCAGAGGCTACTGAACCCTTCGGTTAACAACTTGCTATATCAAGAAATTATCAAGTCCACTAAATTGCTTGCAATTCTTTAGACTATGTGCCAGAAAATCTGAACCTCTGTCATGGTACCCAGCACCCTTTCATATGTTTTATTTCCGTTCTTGGTAGGAAAAAATGTTATTGTCATGATACAATAAAGTTTTATGCATACTTACCTGGCAGATATATACTTAGCTATAGACTCCGTCGTCCCCGATAGAAATTCGAATTTCGCGGCACACTCTACAGGTAGGTCAGGTGATCTACCGCCCCGCCGCTGGGTGGCGGGAATAGGAATCATTCCCGTTTTCTAAGACAGATTTTCTCTTCCACCTGTCTCCTGAGGGGAGGTCGGGTGTGATGGATTATCACAATTATTTACTTATATGTATGATTATTATTATTATTAATATGTACCTGTATTTCTAATGCACATTTAGCATACATGTTGTGTTAGGAATACGTAAATGCAATTATTCATGTTTATCGGAGCATAGGGAATATTATGTAGCATTTATATCATTTTGTGGTGCGCTATTCATATTTGTCCTGTATCTGGTATCACTGCAATTAGTCTACGCCATAGCCCGCCACTGTTCAAAGCTCCTCCAGTGTATAACTTTTATAATTATCATTTTCACCGTATTATAGGCTTAAGGATTTACGCAAGTGTTTCAGTGAAGCCCTATTATTAACTATCTATTGAAAGATAACAAAGATGGCGCAGTGAGTGACTTGCCATAAGTGAATTTCGATCAGTTATTAACTTCTCCAACCAACTTGGTCAAAGCAAGAACCAAGTGTTCGTGTTCATCGTAACCAAGTTACCAAGCAGCAGTGAACTCGAGCTTCGTTTGGATGTACGTACATATTGGCAGTGAGCTTGTGTGGTTTACAGTGACTCAATATATTGTTGGGGCTTTTAACAGTGAATCAATATATTGCTGGGGCTTTATTACAGTGACTCAATATATCGTGATGGCTACCTAAATTAGGACTAGTGTGCGTTGGCCGTCTGCAGAGGCCGGAACAGAGCGTCACACCCATACTCGCCAGCGTTTGAGGGGCGACTACTTGCGTTCACCGTGTGTGCAACGGCGCAAGAGACCACAGCAGTTACAGTGTTGCCAGCTCCGATCTTGCTCTGTTACCTAGAGCTATTGTAGTCGGTGATTGGCTATCGTTTGTGACGTCATTGTGACGTTACTACTGAGGGCGCTGAGCGATATTCTATCTTTTTTCGATTGAATTTTCTATTTAGGCCGCCAATACACTGAAGGCGCTGAGCGATATTTTCTCTTATTTCGTTTGAATTGTCTATTTATGCCGCCAAAACACGATAAAGGGAAGAGACCGAAGACTTTGGAGGTTTCTTCCCCATCTTCCTCAACCACCGCCGACATGACGTCATCTCCAACACATTCAAGATCTACGTCTCCCTCATCCCTCATCAACCCTTCGGCCATGGATTTTATCAGCAAGATGTTTGAATACATGGATAGAAAAGATGAAGAAAGAAGAAAACAAGATGAAGAAAGAAGAAAAGAAGACAATGTCAGGCATCAGGAAGAATTTAAGCATTAATTGAAGCTATGACTGGCCCCAGGCACCCCGTACCTCAAGCAACTGATGGCATAGGGCCCCCTACCCCAGTACCTACATCTGCAAGCGTTCTCCAAGGGCCTAATTTAGCTGTGCAAGCACCTAAGGTTACAGTAAATTTGCCTCCACCATTAACTCACGATGTCACCTATAGACAATACACAGAATGGAAGCAGAGATGGAATGATTATGCTGTTATGGTAGATTTGGATAATTTACCACAACCTAAGCAATTAATACAGCTCAAGGGCATGCCTAAGTGTTTGAGATGAGACGCTTGTTAGAGCACAATTTGGGTATTCCGCCAGACTCACCTATGCTTTTAGATGGGTGTTTTAACTCAAATTGAAACTTATATAAAGGGTCAGCAGAATGAGGCACTTCGCCGCCATACCCATATATATCTCGCCAGGTAAGTATGCATAAAACTTTATTGTATCATGACAATAACATTTTTATGCATTCAACTTACCTGTCAGATATATACTTAGTGATTGGCACCTTTGGCGGAGGGTAAGAGACAGCTAATTTACTGAAATAGACAGGAACATATGTTGTAGGTAATAAAATTAAAAACCTTGATTCCTACCTGTGTTAACGAAAGACTTCATGGCTACTGCCTAGGAGCCCGTATCGCTTCAAGAGCCTCAGCGAGGTAGTGACCTCATGCTAAGAGTTCTTGATGGTCTGTTACAGGGGTCTTACTCACTTACGCTTCAGAACCTTAGGATCTTTGTCAATGGGGTCCTATCCACTTACATGACAACACCTTGCCTATTGGCATGATCATAGAGCACGACACTAATCCCGATCACCTGATCCTAATTGGGGTTAGTACTAAGATTGAAAGGAGTCATCCCCGAACATCCTTTCAGCAACCCACAACTCAACAACAATATTAAAAATAATTATTAAAAATATAAAAACAAATTAAGGATCAGCGTCTGCTCCATTTCCCAGCATAGTATCCGCTGATACATAAGGTCCAAGAGAAAAACATTATCGTATGTTACTCTAACATCCTTTAAATAGTGGGATGCAAATACTGAATTGCACCTCCAATAAGTGCTGCTAAAATGTTTCTCATGACATATTCTTCGTAAAAGAAAGGGAAGTGCTACAGCCCGGACTTCGTGAGCTTTTACTCTCAGCAGCTTTAAAGAGTTCTCTTGGCAATTCCTGTGAGCTTCGGTAATTACATTTCTGACAAAGAACGCCAGTGCGTTCTTTGACATAGGTCTTTTGGGGTTTCTTACCAAGAACACAAAGACTTGTCGACATCCCCTGAAGCTGTGTTTTTCTTTTTAAATAGAATTTTAAGGTCCTGGACTGGGCAAAGGGACCGATCAACTCTCTACCTACCAGAGAAGAGAGTCCCTTGACTTCGAAACTTCTAGCCAAGGTTTAGAAGGGTTTTCATTCTTTGCTAGGAAAAATATCCTGAAAGAAATAACAGCCGAGTCTTTTTTAAAACCCACCCGAGAGTCCAAAGCATGCAATTCACTGATCCTCTTAGCAGTTGCGAGAGCCAACAGGAATATGCATTTGCTAGTAAGATCTCTGAATGAGATTTTATCTAGAGGTTCGAACCTGTCCGAAATCAAGAATTTTAGGACTACGTCCAGGTTCCAACTCGGGAATAGACGATCTCAATTTCGTGGTCTCGAAAGACCTGATGAGATCATGAAGATCCTTATTATTCTCGAGATTCAGCCCTCTGTTTCTAAAAACAGCTGAGAGCATGCTCCTATATCCTTTGATAGTGGATACGGCCAATTTGGATTCTTCTCTTAAGAAGAGGAGAAAATCCGCGATTTCGGTTACAGAGGTATTGGAAGAGGACAGCTTCTTCGACCTACACCATCTACGGAAAACTTCCCACTTCGATTGGTAGACCCGCAAGGTAGAGGCTCTGCGGGCTCTAGCAATTGCAGTTGCCACTTTCTTTGAAAAGCCTCTCGCTCTGACCAGTCTTTCGATAGTCGAAAGGCAGTCAGGGAGAGACTTTGGATGTTTTTGTGGAACCTCTCGAAGTGGGGTTGTCTGAGCAGATCTGTCCTGTTTGGTAGAGATCTGGGGAAGTCCACCGTCCATTCCAGTACCTCTGTGAACCAGATTCGGGAAGGCCAAAAGGGAGCAATCAGAGTTAGTTTCGTTCCCTCTGATGCCACAAATTTTCTTAGTACTTCCCCCAGCAATTTGAATGGGGGAAAGGCGTAGGCGTCTATGCCTGACCAATCCATGAGGAAAGCATCGATCGCCGTGGCTCTGGGATCTTCTTCTAGCGAGCAGAAGTTGTCTATCTTCCTGGAGAGGAACGTGGCAAACAGGTCGATCTGGGGTGGGGGTCTTCCCAGAGGGGACCATATTTGTCTGCAGACTTCTGAGTGGAGCATCCACTCTGTCGGGAGTACCTGGTTCTCTCTGCTCAACCTGTCTGCCCTTAGGTTTTTTACTCCTTGAACAAACCTTGTCCGAATAATGCCCCGTTCCTCTGTCCAAGTTAATAGATCTCTCACTATTTCGTTCAGTGAGAAAGAGTGAGTGCCCCCTTGATTCCGGATGTAAGCCAGAGCTGTGGTATTGTCGGAATTGACTTGAACTACCACTCCTCTGACTTCCGCTTCGAAGTATTCCAGGGCTAGATGAATAGCCAGGAGTTCCTTCGCATTGATGTGCAGAGTAGTCTGTTGTTTGGTCCAGGTACCTGACACTTCCTTTGGACCCAGTGTTGCTCCCCAACCTGTTTCCGAGGCATCGGAAAACAACACTTGGTGAGGGTTCCGAATCAAGAGGGACACCCCTTCGTTCTTTGCTAATGGGGTTAACCACCACTTCAGGTCGGATTTTATCCCCTGTTGAATGGGAAAAACGTCTGACAAGTCTCCTGTCTTTTGACTCCACATTTGTTTGAGATAAAATTGCAGAGGTCTGAGATTTAATCTCCCTAGGGAAATGAACTGCTCTAACGAGGAAAGGGTGCCCAGCAGACTGAGCCATTCCCTCGCCGAGGCTAAGTTCTTTCCCATAAGAAGTTCGAGATACTTTTCCGAAGCCTCGAGCAATTCTCTCTTGAGATGGAAACGCCCGAAAACCCCGAGAATCCATCTGTATCCCCAGATAGACTATGTTCTGTCTGGGGATCAATTGTGATTTCTTGAGGTTCACGAGTAGTCCCAGAGATTTTGTCAAATTCAAAGTCTTCTCCAAGTCCTTCAAGCACTGACGTTCCGATTTTGCTCTTATTAGCCAATCGTCCAGATAAAGGGATATATTTATTCCTTCTAGATGTAGCCATCTCGCAACGTTCATCATTAGCTTCGTGAACACCTGAGGGGCCGTAGACAGGCCGAAGCATAGGGCTCTGAATTGGAATACTTTTCCCTGCATCATGAACCGGAGATATTTCTTCGATGATGGATGCAGGGGGACATGAAAGTAAGCATCTTGTAGATCTAAGGAGACCATCCAATCTCCTGGACGAAGAGCCGCAAGAACCGATTTTGATGTTTCCATAGAGAACTTTGTGTTCTCTACAAATCGGTTCAATGCGCTCACATCGAGGACCGGTCTCCACCCTCCCGAGGATTTCGGAACCAGAAAAAGACGGTTGTAGAATCCTCGGGAATGCGGATCCTGAACCACTTCGATGGCCTCCTTGTTTTGCAAACATATGTTCTACCAGTTGCAATAATGCTTCTTTCTTGGCAGGGTCCCTGTATTGGGCTGACAGTTCCCTCGGGTTCGTTGTCAAGGGAGGCCTGTCTCGAAAGGGGATCATATATGCCCTTTGTACACTGAAAGGGACCATCTTTCTGCCTGTCTCAGAGTCCATTCTTCGGAAACTTTCCGACGTCTGGCTCCTACCGGTACTTGAAGGACTGGTGTCTCATTTTGCTTTCTTGATAGGTCTGAATGAAGACCTACCTCTCTTCTGTACTCCTCTCTTCTTAAAGGAGGGTCTGGTCGAGGAGCTCCCTCGAAAGGGCTGTTGAGGAGTACGATTCTCTCTCTTATCAGGCACTGAAGTTCTTGATTTCTTTGCAATTGACCAAGAGATCTTGAGTGGGCTTTTCTGTCAAAGAATGAGAAATGTTCCTTACTAGTTGTTCAGGAAACAATTGGTCGGACAGAGGAGCATAAAGAAGAGATGACCTCTGAATGGGAGTAACTGCTTTCGTCAGAAAGGAGCTAAATAAGACTCTCTTCTTCAGAATTCCAGTTCCAAACAGCGAGGCCACCTCTCCTGATCCATCTTGAACCGCTTTGTCCATGCAGGACAGTACACTATAGAGGACCTCTGGACTAAGAGATTCATTCTCTTGAGTCTTTTTTGGGCCAAACACCCCAAGGGACCAGTCTAAGAAGTTAAAAACTTCTAAGACCTTAAACAATCCCTTGAGGAGATGGTCCAACTCAGAAGTCCCCCATGTGATCTTTGCCTGATGACAAGGCTTGTCTCCTTGACGAATCCACCAGGTTCGAAAAATCTGCTTCGGCAGTGGTAGGGAGAGCTAGACCCAGTGATTCGCCCGTCTCGTACCAAATTCCCTTCTTTCCTGATAGTCTGGAAGGAGGGCAGCCAAAAGACTGTCTTCCCCGCCTTCTCCTGGATTTAAACCAATTTCCTACGAATCGGAGAGCCTTATTCATGGAAATGGTTGGCTTCATTTTAATGAAAGATGATTGCTTGAGGACCTTAGTACTTGTAAATAAGGGAGAATTTTTGGAGTCTAACGGAGGAGCAGTACGGGCTTAAAGAGTCCCCAAACTCTTGAAGTAAGAGGGCTGCCAGTGTCTTGTAATCTGACAAGCCTGGAGCCGAGTGGTCTTCAGAGTCCGAAACTTCTTCCAAATCCAACTCCATTTCCGAAGATTGGATTTCTTATTTTCCATAGGAGACGGGTCTCTGCCGTATCTGCCCCACTCTCGCAAGAACGACGACCGCCTGTGCGATAACTTGCGTCCTACGAGAGATAGGTTGATCCTGCAAGACAACCTTATCCTTCTCCTGGCAAGAGTGACGGGCCGCATGTGCGACACCTTTAAGGGGCTCTCCTGTCAGAGGAAGGACGTCCTCTCCTATCGCTTTCGCCAGAACCACCTTTATCCTGACAAGGGCTACGGCCGCCCGTGCGACACCTTGTTTCCCTGTCAGGTAAAGGTTTATCCTTCCGAAAGCTAGACAAATCCTCCTGGCTTAATTGTCTTTTGGAAGAAGTCCGTCTCTTAGATGTCACTTGTGGCTCATTTCGCCAGGTTGGCGCTCGTGGCTCCTTGCTCCAGGCTGGCGCTTCTGGCGCATTGCGCCGGGATGGCGCTTCTAGCGCATTGCGCCAGGCTGGCGCTTCTGGCGCATCTAGCGCATCTGGCGCTTCTGAATCGTAAAGAGCTTCTAGCGCATCTGGCGCATTCTTTGTTCTCATCCTAGTAGAATCCGAAACTTTCGTTATTTCTTTCCTTCCCTTCGTTTTCTTTATCGGAAGGAAAGAGTCCTTTTTTCTGGGAGTCTCCTTCGTAAAAACTCCTACTAAAGCGGAAAGCTGCTCCTGTACATTTAGGAGAATCTTCGCCGCAGCATTCTCTTTCTCCTTTCCTGATTCAGGTGAGGGAGGTCTGAGAAGAGGAAGGAGACTCCGATTTACGTTTTCGGAATTAATTTTCTTTTCTTCCTTTTTCACATGGAGATCCATCGGAGAAAAGCTCAGGGCTTGAATACAAAGTTGGAGCCTTCCAACTCCTCTTTAAGGGGCGTGACAGTTCATCAGAGCTCCAGCCCCTTACATTAGGTGAAGAATCTGACGAAGAAAAATGATATTGTTATGATACAATAAAGTTTCATACATACTTACCTAGCAGATATATACATAGCTATCGACTCCGTCGTCCCCGACAGAAATTCAAATTTCGCGGCACTCGCTACAGGTAGGTCAGGTGATCTACCGCCCTGCTCTGGGTAGCAGGACTAGGAACTATTCCCGTTTTCTAATCAGATTCTCTCTTCCACCTGTCTCCTGCGGGGAGGCTGGGTGGGTCTTCAATTGTATATATCTGCCAGGTAAGTATGTATGAAACTTTATGTATCACAATATCATTTCATACATTCAACTTACCTGTCAGATATATACATAGCTGATTGACACCCTTTGGTGGAGGGCAAGAGACAGCTAACTAACTGACTAGACAGGTAAACAACATATGTTGTAGGTATAAATAAACCTTAGTTCCTACCTTATTAGATGGAAGACTTCGTGGCTACTGCCATGAGTCTGCTTCATCTCAAGAGCCTTAGCGAGATAGTGATCTGGGCCAAAGAGTTCTTGCTGGTCTGTCGATGGGGTCTTATCCACTTACTCAGCAGAGCCTAACTGGCGTTTGTCAAGGGGTGCTAATCCGCTTATATGACAACACGCCTTCTTTAAGAGCACACAACCGATCCCGATCACCCGATCCTAACCCGTGTGTTGAGTTCTAAAGATTGCTAAGAGTCATCCCCAAACTCTTAGCAAACAACCACAAACTCGAAACTCATACATACAAAAATAAAAAATTTTGTACCCCTCTGATAGTCAGCTGTCACTCGATTTCCTAATGAAGCGAAGTGAAGGCCGCCAGTGCGACATCTGACACTCCCATGCACAGGAAACACGAGAACACATCCGACAAGAGGGTTACGTACACATATTTAAGGATCGGTGCTCTCTCCTTTACCCAGAACCGTCTGTGCTGACACAAACGGACCTAAAGAAAAACATTTCTCATACGTTATCTCGCACATCTTTTAAATAATGAGATGCAAATACTGAGTTGCATCTCCAATAGGTTGCGTCCAAAATATTTTTAAGTGACATATTCTCTGGAACGCAATTGATGTCGCGATTGCCCTTACCTCATGAGCTCTTACTCTTAATAGATTAAAAAGAGTCATCTGGGCAGTTCTATGAGCCTCGGTAATTACACTTCTAACAAAGAAGGCCAAAGCATTTTTAGACCATAGGTCTCTTGGGGTCTTTTACCGACCCGCACCAAAGACCATGTTGTGAGCCATCCCAACCGCTTCTTTCTGTCCAGATAGAATTTCAGTGCTCTAACTGGACAAAGTGATCTTTCTATTTATCTGCCTACTAGGCTAGTAAGTCCTTTTACCTCGAAACTCCTAGGCCAGGGATTCGAAGGGTTCTCGTTTTTGGCAAGAAAAAGAGTCTGGAATGAACAAATCGCAGAATCTTCTTTGAAACCAACTCGTGACTCAAGGGCGTGCAACTCGCGCTGCCCTTTTTTTTTTTTAGCCGTAGCCAGAGATAGAAGAAATATACACTTTCTAGATATCACGGAATGAAGCCGTATGAGGTGGTTCGAACTTTTCCGAGGATAGAAATTTCAGAACCACATCTAAGTTCCAGCTCGGAATCCTAGGCTCTACTGACTTGGACGTTTCAAAAGAGCGGATGAGATCGTTGCAAATCTTTATTATTCGTCAAGTCTAAGCCTCTGTTTTCTAAAGACTGACGAAAGCACTTCTGTATCCTTTAATTGTTGGTACAGAGAGATGTGACTTTTCCCTCAGGAAAAGAAGGAAATCGCAATTTCGGTTACAGAGGTATTGGAAGAGGACAGCTTCTTCGACCTGCACCAGTTTCTGAAAACTTCCCACTTCGATTGGTACACTCGCCTAGTAGATGATCTGTGGGGCTCTAGCAATTGCGCTTGCCGCCTTGCGAGAAAACCCTCTCGCTCTGACCAATCTTTCGATAGTCGAAAGGCAGTCAGAGCAAGAGCGGGTAGATTTTGATGGTACCTCTCGAAGTGGGGTTGTCTGAGCAGATCTATCCTGTTTGGAAGAGATCTGGGGAAGTCCACTGTCCACTCCATCACCTCCGTGAACCAAATTCGGGATGGCCAATATGGGGCTATCAGAGTCATTCTGGTTCCCTTCGAGGCCACAAACTTTATGACTACTTCCCCCAGAATCTTGAATGGGGAAAAGCGTACACGCTAGCCCTGACCAGTCCAGGAGAAAGGCGTCTATAGCATAAGCCCTGGGATCCTCTACCAGGGCGCAAAATGTGTCTATCCTTTTGGAGAGAACCGTGGCGAATAGATCTACCTGTGGTTTCCCCCAAAGATACCAAAGGGTCTGACAGACTTCCGAGTGGAGGGTCCATTCTGTAGGAAGGACCTGGAACCTTCCTGTCAGTCTGTCCGCGCTCACGTTCCTCTCCCCTTGAACAAATCTCGTTTAGAAGGACCACATTCCTTTGATTTGCCCAAAGCAGCAGATCTGCCAGCCCAGTTGTATAGGGCGCAAAGAGTGAGTTCCTCCTTGCTTCTTGACATAAGCCAGAAGCGGTCGTATTGTCGAGTTTATCTGAATTACTTTGTCTCTGACTATCTGCTCGAAGCTCCTTAACGCGAGGTGAATCGCAAAGAGCTCCTTGCAATTTATGTGCCATGACACCTGCTCTTCCGACCAGGTGCCTGACACTTCTTCGGACCCTAGAGTCGCACCCCAACCTGTCTCCGACGCGTCTGAGAACAATGTCAGGTTTGGGATTCCGAACTTCTCAAGGATACTCCTCTGTTTTCTTCCAAGGGGGTCAACCACCACCTTAACTGTTGCTTTACTTCTAATGAGATCGGAAACGTGTCCGAGAGCTGTCCTGTCTTCCAACTCCAACTGCTTCTCAGGAAGTACTGAAGCGGCCGGAGATGCAGTCTTCCTAGAGGAAAGAACTGTTCGAGCGAGGAAAGGGTCCCCAGAAGGCTCAACCATTCCCTCGCTGAAGTACGCTCTTTCTCTAAGAAGTTCAATACTGTGGCACAGCCTTTCCTTACTCTCTCTTGAGAAGGAAATACTCGAAAACCCCAAGAATCCATCTGAATCCCCAGATAGACTACGTTCTGGCTGGGGACCATCTGCGATTTCTCGAGGTTCACGATTAATCCTAATGTCTTTGTCAATTCCAGGATTGTTGACAGGTCCTCCAGACACTGCTTTTGAGACCTGGCCCTGATGAGCCCAGTCGTCCAGGTATAGGGAGACGTTATCCCTTTCATGTGAAGGTGTTTTGACACATTTTTCATCAGTCTGTGAAGACTTGGGGAGCCGTAGAAACAGGCCGAAACACAGGGCCCTGAACTGATAGATCCTTCCCTCGAACATGAAACGAAGGTACTTCCTCGACGAATGGTGAATCGGGACGTGGAAATATGTGTCTTGAAGAGCTAGACGACGCCATCCAATAAAATCCTTGACGGAGAGCTGCAAGTACTGAGGCAGACGTTTCCATGCTGAACTTCTGTTGTTGTACGAATTTGTTCAGCGAACTTACATCCAGTACCGGTCTCCATCCCCCGAGGCTTTCGCTACGAGAAACAAGCGATTGTAAAACCCCGGGAGCTTTGATCCAGTACCAGCTCTATTGCTCTTTTGTCCCACATCTGCTCCACCATTTGACGAAGAGTATCCATCAGAACAAGGTCCTTGTATCTGGCTGACAGTTCCCTCGGTGACGTTGTCAAGGGGGTCTGTCCTTGAATGGGATATAATAACCCTTCTTGATTACTGACATTGACCAAAGATCGGATCCTATGTCTTCCCATGCTCTCGCAAAGAATTGTAACCTGGCTCCTACAGGTGTCTGGAGGAAAGATTTCTCATTTCCCTTCTTAAAGGGACAGAAGGCAGATCTCCCCTATTTTTCAGTTGATTTCCTTCTGACGATGGATCTAGCCTGAGCGCCTCCTCGAAAGGGCTGCTGTTGTTGAGTTGGCTTAGATGCTTTCTTTTCCTCCCACTAGCCACAGGTCTATTCTTCCTTGAGGATTGCCTTAAAAGATCCTGAGTGGCTTTCTCAGTTAGCGAATGGGCAATGTCTCACAACCAATGCGAAGGAAATAAATGCTCAGAGAGAGGCGCATACAGCAAAGCGGATCTCTGCGAAGGAGAGACGGCCTTAGTGAGAAAGGCACTATGAACCGCTCTCTTCTTTAGTATTCCCGCACCGAAGAGGGAGCACACTTCCGCGATCCATCTTGAACCGCCTTATCTATGCATGTAAGGATGCTATGCAAGGTTTCAGGGCTTAGTTGTTTCTTTTTCATGGGACTTCTTAGCAATGACCCAAGGGACCAATCTAGGAAGTTAAATACTTCTAAGGTGTGAAAAAGTCCCTTGAGGAGATGGTCCATTCCGAGGTTAAAGCCCCATGTTGGCTTTTGCTCGAATTCAAGGCATGTCTCCTCAACGATGTCTACGAGACTGGAGAAGTCCGATTCAGCTGAAACAGGCAGAGACAATCCCATGTTTTCTCCCGTTTCGTACCATATTGCCTCTCCTGCCCCTTAGTTTAGCGGGAGGCAATGCAAAAGATCGTCCTTCCTAACTCCTTCTTAGTCTTGATCCAAGGAGTCCAGAGATTGTAAGGCCCTTTTCATGGATATGGCCGGCTTCATTTTCAGGAAAGACGAAGACTTGTGTGCCTTCGTACTTGAAAATAGAGAGCGAGGGAGAAGGAGGAGCGGCTGGAGTTAATGCATCTCCATATTCTTCTAAGAGAAGAGCAGAAAGAACTTTGTAATTCGAAAGCCCCCCTTCTCTGTTAGTAACTTCGTCCTCCGAACGTCATCTAAATTAACCCCTTCGCCACTGGCCTGCTACATTGCTGCTAATGCTTGCATACCGCATGAGACCCCCTGTCGACCGCGAGTATCAATCATTACTTGCTCCCACTAAATTTTATGTTATTCATATTTTTCCTTCATATTCTTATGTGAAAACATTGTGTGTATGGATATCAATGAATATTTTTTACCCCATTGTCAAAAATTACAAAAAACATATAGTAAGAATATCGGAAAAAAAATAGGAATATTTAGTAGAAAAAGTAATTGCAGAAGTAGGAACTGTTATAGTAGTAGTAGAAAATAGCAGTAAAGTAATAGAAATAAAGTAGCAGAAAAAGTAGTAAAGTAGAGTAGTAAAATAGTAGTAGTGGTAATAGCAGTACTAGTTTTCTTACTGAAACAGTTATTCCTAGTTTCATACAAAAAACAGCATATACATCAATGAATGTTTAGGCAGCTGGTAATAATAATAATAATAAAACAGTAATAATAGTAATAATAATAATAATAATAATGATAAAAAAAGCAACAGCATCTCGTGACCAATACGTATATACATATGGGGCAGTTTATTCACCCCATTATCATCTGCAAGCTATAAAAAAACATCTCATCACGAGTAACAGGCCTCCATAGAAGTCCTTTCACCTTACGCTTTCCTGTTGAATGAAGTACTACTCTGCCGAGCATTCATCCATTCACACAATTTGTCAATTACATCACCACAAAAAAGGAAAAAAAATGCATCACGTAAGCAGATGAAATCTGGTGTATAAGCAGGAATCCCAATGCCACCCTCCGTGAATCAGGGGGGTGGGGGGTGTGGGTCTGGGCGCAAGTCACAAGATGGAATCAGTTATGAACTGCCAGCCTTCATCGACAAGAGGTTCAATGTCTTCCAAAACACTCGTTGTCACTGTCAACCTCTAAAAAATTATCACTATAATCATCATCTGATAGATTTGGCAGGTACTCAGACCCTGACTCTGAAACACTATCATCTGACATGATACTGAAAAAAAAAAAAACATAAAATAACTGCAATCAAAAGGGAAAGAAAAAGATTTGGATTCAAAATCTACATGGTTTACGGACAAAATCGTAATCATCCTTCTCAGATAATAGCCTGAGGCGCACTGGTATATGTTGGCCAGTACCCCTCCTAATATCCCATATGAAATGACGTCACGACGTCCATCGGACGCTCATTGGTTAGAATGAATTGTGGGTGGAGCTTCAGCACCTCTCTTGTACACAATACTGTGTCTGGAAACCATCAAGCTAAAGAAAGAAAACGCTTTGCTTTTCGAGGGAGGGATGAAAGACGTACACGCGTACGTCCCGGTCTTTTATTACTGTACCGTAAAAGACGTACATGTGTACGTCCCAGTGCTGAAGGGGGTTAATAGGATCGGAAGGAGAAGCTCCCTTCCCTCCTCTGTCTCCTCTCTAGATTTCTTCCTTTCCGAAGAAGAAAGCACTTCTATAAGGAGATGGGCTAGGAGTAACTCTCTCCTTACGTTTATCATTAGGAGAGTCACGTATCACTGCTCTACGCCTGTTAGACTCCTGTCGGATGTCAAGCTCTTCACGAGGAGAATGCGCCTGGCGTTTAGCAGGAGTATCTCGCTGAGAATACTCCTGAGGCATGGTAGGAGTAACCTGTTTGGAATACTCCTGGCGCCTGACAGTCGTTACACTCTTCGAATACATCCTGCCGTCTGGAAGGCGCATCTCGCTCCAATACTCCTGGCGCCTGTTAGGAGTAATTAAGCTCAGAATACTCCTGGCGCTTTGGTAGGCGCAATCGCGCTCGAATACTCCTGAGGCGCCTGGTTAGGAGTAAAAAAAAGTCCAGAATACTACCTGTGGCTGGGAGGAGTATCGAGGCCAGAGTAATCAAGGCGCTTGGCAGGAGTAATATTCTTCCCGAATAACTCCCTGACTACGGAAGGCGCATCTAGTTTTCGAATACTCCTGAGGCTTGGTAGGAAGTATCGCTCATGGAATGCGCCTTTTCGAATAGCAAGTATATTGCGCTTAGCGGGCGCTATACTCTATACAGGAGTTTCTTCTCTTCTCCAATTGGCTCTTTGTTGCTTGGATGAAGATCTGGGCCTTAGAACGATCTACAGTAAAGTCAGGCTCTTTGCGCTACTTGGCGCTGGCTCCTAGTTGGCGCTGACGCTTGGTAGGAGTTACTTCCTTTCCCACATCTCGCCTGCCTAACGCACCGCTCCCCCAGAGATGGCCGCTTGTGCGACAACTCCCCTGGAGGGTTCGTCGCGCCCGACAGGAGATCGGTATTTGGATCTCTTAATCGAAGCCTGTCATCCTTTTTACGAGTAGGCTCCTTAGAAAGTATACCTACCAAAGACGCTATTTGCTCCTGTACATTCATCAAAATTCTCCTGGTGGCGAAGCTCATTCGAATCAGGAGAAGGAGATCTGGAAGGCGCTCGAGAGTCTTTTCCCTTCCAAGGATCTAAATCCTTTCTAGCTTTCTTGATTACCGAAGGGCGCCTCCTCTTCAGAGAAGCGCTCGGGGCTAGAATTAAGCTCAGGTTCCTTTCCAGTTCTTTTTAGCGGACAGTGGAAAGCTTCAATTCCTTCCATCCTCTTCTCGGAGAAGGCGAACTAGAAGATGAAAAGCACTCACGAAGGACGCTTTTTCTATAGCTGTCCTGGCAGACTGAGATGTATACGAATTCTGCCGAAGGGACGCCTGATCGTTGGGGATTCCCCACGACCCCCGTAAGGCTTTCGACTTTCCTTCTCCTCTGGGCAGGGAGCTTGGAAGAGGTCTAGGCCTGGGAGCGTCGCAGGGACGACCAGGACGCCCCCCCCCCTCCACTACACTGGGGACACTAACATCACTCGAGAAACCACATTCACTTCTCTACCTTCTAATGCTTCCATTTTCTCTTGCATTTTTTGAAGGGAAGCTCTGAGTTCCGCTATTTCTGAGGCGGAATCAGAGGGATAAACTTGTGAATGGGCTGAAACAGAATGGGCATAATTAAGAGAAGAAGAAGAAGCTACAGAAACTACTAGACATTTTCCGGCTTTTGTAAGCCGCCTTCCTCTCTCTATCCTTCTCTAACTTCTTCAAGTAAGAAGTCAGATTCTTCCATTCTTGCGCACTCAATCTCTCACACTCGTTACACGTATTCTCAATTGAGCATTCAACCTTTCTACAACCACTGCATGTAGTGTGAGGATCTACCGAAGCTTTCGGAACCTCCTCACCTTACAGCCTTCATTCACACACACTCTGAAGCTAACACTAGAATCAGACATATTCACGAAAATCCAAAGCGAACTCCAAGTCCAAAAACCAGTCCACGATAGCGAATGCCAAACAACGATCCAAGTACGTCACCAAAAATCAGTCGAAAGATGATCAAAAGAGTTGTGAAAAAAGAATTCCAGTCAGGAGGAAGTAACAACAATGTTGATACTACCGGCGACAGAGAGAATCTGATTAGAAAACGGGAATAGTTCCTAGTCCTGCTACCCAGAGCAGGGCGGTAGATCACCTGACCTACCTGTAGCGAGTGCCGCGAAATTTGAATTTCTGTCGGGGACGACGGAGTCGATAGCTATGTATATATCTGACAGGTAAGTTGAATGTATGACACTTTTTCCGGATGCTTTTCGATAGCGATCCTTGGCAGTTCGGGTCGTCACAGAATCTGCCGAGGGGAGCCTGATCGGTGGGGATTCTCCATAACCTCCGTAAGGCTTTTGACATTCCTTCTCCTCTGGGCCTGTGAGCTTGGAAGAGGTCTAGGCCTGGGAGCGAGATGAAACCGATCAGACGCACCCTCCACTGCACTAGGGACACTTAAATCACTATCACTGTGCTTACCTTGTAACGTCAGCATTTTACGTTCCATCCTTTGTAGTACAGCTTTAAGATCTGCAATTTCCGTTGCTGGATTTGCAGTCTTAGTACTAGAGGAAGAAGATACAGGTTTAGGGTTAGGTGTTAATTTAATAGGCTCGTTAGAGCGAGACCTACTTACGCTTCTAGAGGAAGCCTTCCTAGCCCTATCCATCTCCAATTTCCTTAAATAGGAATTTAAATTCTTCCATTTTCCTTCCTTCATTCCAAACCAACACATTCATCAGGTGTAGATATAGAGCATTCATTCATTCTACACCCCTTACAAACTGTGTGAGGATCTACCGAAGCTTTCGGTAGCCTCACCATGCATCCCTCATTTACACACTGTCTTCTAACCGTAAAGCTAGAATCCGACATTGTGAGAAAAATCCACAACCAATCAAATAACGTTCCACGAAAGAGTATGCCAAACCCCAAAGATCCAATACGTCACCAAAATAACCAGCTTAGAAGATCAATAGCGATGAAAAAAAACGAAAAAACACGAAAATCAAATCAGGAGTAGCAACAAACAATGTTGCTGTCACGGCCGATAGAGAAAATCTGTCTTAGAAAACGGGAATGATTCCTATTTCTTCCCGCCACAGCGGCGGGGCGGTAGATAGCCTGACCTACCTGTAGAGTGTGCGCGAAATTCGAATTTCTATCGAGGACGACGGAGTCTTATAGCTAAGTATATATCTTGACAAGTAAGTTGAATGCATAAAAACTTTATAGGTGTAATGTAGTCCATTCAGGGAAACAAACTTCTGCCACGAAGAAAATGGTTCCCATCAGACTCATCCATTTTCTCACTGAGCATGCTCGTTCCCTAATAAGGCTATGCTTTCGTAAGCATGAGAGCATTATATAATATAGTGCTCTGCTGTGTTAGAATCGTCCAAAATTCTGTTACATTGCGGTAAACAGCAATGAAAAGTTGCAAGAGATCTTTCTGTTGAAAGCTTCTTAGCAAAATG